>NC_083445.1:4902431-5094931 GCF_020745735.1 Hemiscyllium ocellatum | reverse complement strand
AGATCTTGCGCATCCCCGGACGGTTCACTCTCCTACACATAGTTTTTTTAAAAAAGCCCGTTTCCCCAGTATTCCTGCTCCCCTGGGTGCACAAATCACCTCTTTCTCACCTCCCACCCCAGTGACTGTTGCCATGAATACAAACGGGAAACTATGATGCTGACGGACAAAGGAAGGTGCTGAGGAGACCTGCTCATTGGCCCTGCTGCCAGGGTGGTCATCACTCTCCTTCCATGCAGCTGCTTGGGGCAAGAGTGGGGTTTGAAGGGGCGTGGAGAGGGAAGCCTCCCTAACACTCCCAGCCAACATTTAAACCTCAGCCAATATCACTCGAACAGAGAGGGGATGTGAGGCAAGGGAGCCGATGGGACGTCTGGTTAGATTACTTACAGTGTGGAAACAGGCCCTTCGGCCCAACAATCCACACCAACCCACTGAAGCGCAACCCACCCATACCCCTACCCCTACCCCTACGTTTACCCCTTTACCTAACACTATAGGCAATTTAGCATGGCCAATTCACCTGACCGCACATCTTTGGACTGTGGAAGGAAACCAGAGCACCCAGAGGAAACCCACACAGACACGGGGAGAATGTGCAAACTCCACACAGTCAGTCACCTGAGGCGGGAATTGAACCCAGGTCTCTGGTGCTGTGAGGCAGCAGTGCTAACCACTGAGCCACCATGCCATCCCCTTGCATTTTGCTCATATCTTGTGATGTTGCGACTGCAATGGCAGAATGCTTTGGGACACTTTGAAGTTGAGGTGCTATCCAGATGCAAGTCTTTCCCTTTCTGGTTATCATTACCCAGACACCCCCATTTCCTTTAAGGTGGAACTCGGAGTGAGGGTTCACGCCCAGCCGTGGTTTGAGAGTGGGGGGGTGGGGGGGGTATGAGAGGGGGAGTGGATGGAGAAAGGTCCTGCCCCCTCCTTGGGTTGTGCTGAATTGGGCTTTGCGAGTTTGCACTGCCTCTGAGTGACTCGAGGCCCTGCGACAGGAAACACAGCCTCAGCTTCGAGAGGAAGAGGCTTCACGCAGCAGAAGCAGACAGGAAGCCTTTCTATTGGTCGGCCAAGATGCTCGCTGCAACACCATCAGCGGCAAAACCCCTTTCCTTCAGAACCCAGCCTGGGCTGTTTGAGGTTCTGGCGTCAAATAAGAGGGATCCAAATGAGCGCTTTAATTCCCTGCACCCAACCCCTCCGCACCGATGAAATAACTTGAATTTGTGTAGCGCCGTTCACCACCTCAGAGTGTCCCAAAGAAGCAATTTACAAGTTCCTTGATCTGCAGTCATGAAGACATACTGCACAGAAACAGACCCTTTGGTCCAATCACTCCACGCCCAACATAATCCCAAATCAACCATCAGGAGTTGATCCATATCCCTCCAACCCTTTCCTATTCATGGACTCATCCAAATGTCTTTTAAATGTAATCAGACCTGCGTCCACCCCTTCCTCTTGGCATATTTTCAAGGTGAGAGGATAGGGATTTAGAAAGGACACGAGATTAACTTTCTACACAGAGAGTGGTTCAGGCATGGAATGAACGGCCAGAGGAAGCGGTGGATGTGGGTACGGTTGCAATGTTTTAGGAGACATTTGGATAGGAAAGGAAAGGAATATGGAGAATGACAGGCATGCGGGACTAGTTTGGTTTGGGATTATGTTCGACGTGGACTAGTTGGAGGGAAGGGGCTGTTTCTGTGCTGTATGACTCTATGACTGTCACACTCAACATGGTGGTACACAGTGAGGCTGATGGTGTAGTGGTATTGTCACTGGTGTAGTGATCCAGAAGTCCTACCCAATGCTCTGGGGATCTAGGTTCAAGCCCCAACATCACTGTTACAGTTTTTAAACCCAATAAAAAGAAGACCCATCTTTGAGGGGTAAAACTGTCAAATGAACCCCACTGCCTTCTTGGTTTTAAAATGGAGCTCCATACAAGCAGTACTCTCAGTTCCAAGTATTGCTGTTTTTTTTTTAATGAACTGGGTTTATTCCTCACTCTACTTCTGCCCAGCTGAATGGCTGAGATTAAAAGCGAGTAGGCGAGGTTCTTGTTAAACTTGTCTCTAATTCACAGCGTAAACAATCTCTCCATCGACATCAGCAAAACGAAGGAGCTGGGTCAGGAAGTGGAGTGGAGGACACACACCTCTCTGCAGCAATGGTGCTGAGGTGGAGATGGTCCGGAGCGTCAGGTTCCTGAGAGTGATGGTCACCAACAATCTGTCCAGGTCCACCCATGTCAACGCAACGGTCAAGGAAGCACTGCCACGCCTCTCCTTCCTCAGGACGCTATGGAAATTCAGCATGTCCTCTTACCGATTTTTATAGATGCACCACAGAAAGTCCGGACTGGATGCAGAACGGTGTGGTTTGGCAACTGTTCTGCCCAAGACCGTGAGACATTACAGAGACTGGTGAACACAATCCAGCCTCCCATCCACTGACGCCATCTACACTCCCCGCTGCCTCAGGAAAGCAACCAACGTCATCAAAGACCCCTCCCACCCTGATTATACTCTCTTCCATCGGGCAGGAGATATAAAAGTTTAAATACACTGACAAATAGATTCAATAATGGCTTCTTCCTCACTGTTATCGGACTTTTGAATGGACCTCTCAAACGTTAATGATGATCTCTCTCTCTCTGCGGCTGTAACAATGCAATCTGCACTCTGTTCTGCTACCCTGATGTACTTTGTGTGGTAAGATCTGCCCCATGGAGCACGCAAACAAACACTTTTCACTGTATATTGGTACACGAGACAACAATAACTCAGCCAATGGATCAGTCTGAGCAGGAGAATGACCTGACTGGCACACTTTCAAAGAGCATAAACCAAACTCCCTCACATTCATCAAAAGGTGTGTGACTTCCAAACAGGTATTTTGCCCCAACCCCCAACACCAGTTACCTGCTCCGGATATCCCTGTTGGTCAGTCAGTACTGCAGTGGTCAATAACCTGCTCTGAAACATTGATAAACCATCTCCATCATGCTGTGTCTAATATTCCCTTATTGGCATCAGTTGGCATTATCCCATTAAGCCTACACATTAACAATTACAATGTTGTCACACATTTTCAACTCATCTCTCACTTAATTACCAGGATATTAGAGTTACAGACTGAATAAAAATTAGGCAGGGGCTGGTAGATTTCTGCAAGACTAAAGAGGTATGGTTCATGTCAAAGAGAAATCTGAATTTCTATGGTGCCTATCCCCACCTCAGGATGTCTGAAAGTGCTTTAAAAACAACTAAGGCATTGTTCAATTGCAGTTGTTGTTAGGTTGTAGGAACAGGAGAAAGTGAGGACTGCAGATGCTGGAGATCAGAGCTGAAAATGTGTTGCTGGAAAAGCGCAGCAGGACAGGCAGCATCCAAGGAGCAGGAGAATTGACGTTTTGGGCATGAGCCCTTCTTCAGGAATGAGGAACACTTTCCTCATTCCTGAAGAAGGGCTCATGCCTGAAACGTCGATTCTCCTGCTCCTTGGATGCTGCCTGTCCTGCTGCGCTTTTCCAGCAACACATTTTCAGAATGTAGGAATCCCAACAGCGAGGTTCTACCCTGCAATGCATTAATGCCAAAGCCGTCTGCTGGTTTAGTTGTTGGGTGAAGGACAAATATTGGTCAGGACTCTAGGAAAAGCTTAATTCCGTGCCAAAACAAGTTTGATAAGAACACAAGAACCAGGAGCAGGAGTAGGCCGTCTGGCCCTTCGAACCTGCACCACCTTTCGATAAAATCACGGCTGATCTTTTCATGGCCTCAGCTCCACTTGCCCACCCTCTCACCATCACCTTTAATTCCTTTACTGTTCAAAAATCTATCTTTGCCTTAAAAACACTCAATGATGTAGCCTCAACTGCTTCACTGGGCAGGGAATTCCACAGATTCACAACCCTCTGGGTGAAGAAGTTCAGCCTCAGCTCGGGCCTAAACCTTATTTTGAGGCTATGCCCCCGAGTTCTACTTTCACGCCCCACCCCCAGTGGAAACAACTTCCTTGTTTCTACCATGTATATGTTTCTGTAATTATTCTAAATTCCAATGTGTCTAGGCCCAGTCTACTCATTACAAACACTCCTGGATTTATGGTGTAGCTAACATTCAGCACATTTCCTTTTAAAACAAAAAATGGGTAGGGATGAATATGTAATTAATTGCGTTTCTGTAAAAGCCAGTGCCTGTTTTTAAAACAAGACTCGGTTTTAGGAAGTGAATTGGCTTCATTTTAAAACAACGAGGGTGTAGAAAGAACAATAAGAAATACGATCGCGGCGACAGGCAAGATGGTGGGTGAGCCAGAGAGTGTAACATCTGAAGTTCTGACTGGAAATCAGATGGTGACAAGCCTGTCTGGTTAACCACAATCGTCGACTTCATCGTAAGACCTTTAACTCGTTCCTTCTCCTTACAGAAAGAGTCATTCGCTGCTTCTTTCGATTTTGCTGTAACCAGTGTCTGTACATTTCATTCCTGATAATAAGATGGGGCTGATAGGATTGATCAGGTGACAAAGCAGATGAAGTTTTGAAGGAATGTAGAGGTGGCTGGAAATATCCACCCCCCGCCTGCACACTGCCCGAATCCTGGGCCCCCAGGCGTATCTCATCATGGTTTGGAGTCAGTTAGGTGCTGGAAGTCAGAGTCAATAGATGTGGTGCCGGATGAGCACGGCAGGTCAGGCAGCGTCCGAGGGGAAGGAAAGTCAACATTTTAGGCTGAAACCCTTCTTCAGGACTGAGGAGGGAGAGGCAGCCCAGACGTAAATGGTGGGGGATGGTGATAAGTGGATGCAGGCATTGTGATTGGTCAGTGGTGAAAGGTGGAACAGATAGATGAGTATCACTGTCATCAATAGACTCCCAATTCCGGATTCTTACTGAATTCAAATTCCACCTGGCCCCAGGGTTATGCTCTTTAGGAAGTCAGGCCCTTCCCCAGAATGACTGACTCAAACCCACGCCCTCAGAGTTTACCTGGGCTCTCTGGATTAATAGTCCAGCAAGCCATCTTTTTGCAAATTCTTTCAGCTCGGTGTGTGATGGGGCAGGTTCAGCCTGGTGCGTGAACGGGCGAGATTAACTCATGATCTGTAACCTGGCTACGATTAATCGGTTCGGCCTAGTGAGCACATCCGACGGGGGAGGTGGGGCACGGTGGCTTTCTACAAACAGCATGTCGAACTACAGGCTGTGGATGGAAAGCAGTGCTGACTCGTCCTAGATGTACTGAGGTGAGAGGTGTTTCCCTTGGCCACTGTGAAGAGAAATGAGAGCGGGTGAGGTTTGGCCAGATGTAACTGTGGTCAAAGGAGCGAGACAAGCCATCGAGGCGATGAATGTGACCAGGTTGGGTGCATCAAGTCCAGAGCAGGTATTGCTGAGATGCTGTGGTCAATAACTGAACTTATGATTCATTCTCATTTGACACCATTGCAAATAAAAAGGCCTTTTTGTCTGATCTCCCTCTGCTTTTACCTCTGTCATCAAAACCATTCTTAAGTCAGTCACTGGCAGCATCAGGATTCGATCTTGGAATAAATAAGCATTTTATCTAAAAATAAACACTGAAACCTTTTGGAATAACAATAAATAAAAGCTCCATCCAGAACATCCAAAGTGAAGGTTGGAGCCCAAGGCGGGGTTCGTGAGCTGTAACTTGGGGCTCATTGGGCAGTGACGAGAGAGCTCAGTCTGAGTTATAACACCATGTCTCACACAGACAGACAGATCCTGCTCTGACAGGTCACCACCGCCCCTTCACCAAAGCCCTCCTTCCCACCGCCCATCCCAGTATCCCCACCCAAGCCTCCCATTCACTGACAGAGCATGACAATTTCCGTCCTGGGTCCTGGGTGAGAAACAGTTCGGGGAGGAGTTGGTCTGGAGAGAGAAAGGAAGTAGGCACCATCCTGACTAGGGAAGTATATCACCATTCATTCAGTGTGACTGGGTCAAAATCCAGAAACTCCCTCCCTGAGGGCACTGTGGTCGTATCAACATCCCAAGGACTGCAGTGTGTCAAAAAGGTCGCTTTCTCCAGGACCATTAGGGACGGTCCAGCCAGCTAACCCCCACATGCCGTGAGCAAATGAAAACAAATAACAAATGAAATATTAGCTGCGATCGAACAGTGGAACAGTGGAATTAAGCCAATGGGCCAAATGGATTAATTCTGCTCCTGTGTCTTATGGTTAAAAATAGGCGAACTACAGAATGGTGGAAGCAAAACACAAATTTGTCCCTCCTTTGTACGGAGGAAACATTTTTAAAAATGTGTGCTGTGATTTAACTGTGATCTCAGTAATTGCATGATAGGACTCTGCTGGAATTCTGAAACCTTTCCAGCTCAGACCATCCTGCATTGCAGCCCTAACATATATATAAATACTGTTTAAAAGACACTGAAAAGGCTGACCTGAACTAATACATAGAACAGAAGGACCTTTCTATCATCACTAGTCCAATTATAAATCCCAGTTCCCATCTCAACTAACTCAAAAAAGACTCAGAGTGCCCTTTATTCAGTTGAATAAAGGGAACTATGGAGCTATGAGGGAGGAGCTGGCCAAAGTTCAATGGTGCAATACCTTAGCAGGGATGACAGTGGAGGAACAATGGCAGATATTTCTGGGTATAATGCAGAAGTTGCAGAATCAGTTCATTCCAAAAAGGAAGAAAGATCCCAGGAGGAGGCATGGGTGGCCGTGGCTGACGAGGGAAGTTCAGAAACATATAAAGTCAAAAGAGAAAAAGTATAACATAGCAAAGATAAGTGGGAAAACGGGGGACTGGGAAGCTTTTAAAGAACAACAGAGGATTATTAAGAAGGAAATATGCAGAGAAAAAATGAGGTACAAAGGTAAACTGGCCAAAAATATAAAGGAGGATAGTAAAAGCTTTTTTAGGTATGTAAAGGGGAAGAAAATGGTTAAGACTAAAATTGGGCCCTTGAAGACAGAAACAGGGGAATATATTACTGGCAGAAGAGTTGAATTGGTACTTCAGATCTGTGTTCACTGGGGAAGACACAAACAATCTCCCTGAGGTAACAGTGACTGAAGGACCTGAACTGAAGGGAATTTATATTTGCCAGGAATTGGTGTTGGAGAGACTGTTAGGTCTGAAGGTTGATAAGTCCCCGGGGCCTGATGGTCTACATCCCAGGGTGCTGAAGGATGTGGCTCAAGAAATCGTGGATGAGTTGGTGATGATTTTCCAGAGTTCGATAGATTCGGGATCAGTTCCTGTGGATTGGAGGGTGGCTAATATTATACCACTTTTTAAGAAAGGTGGGAGAGAGAAAGCAGGAAATTATAGACCAGTTAGTCTGACCTCAGTGGTGGGAAAGACGCTGGAGTCTATTATAAAGGATGAAATTACGACACATCTGGATAGTAGTAACAGGATAGGTCAGAGTCAGCATGGATTTATGAAGGGGAAATCATGCTTGACTAATCTTCTGGAATTTTTTGGGATGTAACTCTGAAGATGGACAAGGGAGATCCAGTAGATGTAGTGTACCTGGACTTTCAGAAAGCTTTTGATAAAGTCCCACATAGGAGGTTAGTGAGCAAAAATTAGGGCACATGGTATTGGGGGCAAAGTACTAACTTGGACTGAAAGTTGGTTGGCAGACAGGAAACAAACAGTAGTGATAAACAGCTCCAGTTCGGAATGATAGCGGTGACCAGTGGGGTACCGCAGCTTTTTACAATATATATTAATGATATAGAAGATGGTATTAATAGTAACATTAGCAAATTTGTTGATGATACTAAGCTGGGTGGCAGGGTGAAATATGATGAGGATGTTAGGAGATTACAGGGTGACCTGGACAAGTTAGGTGAGTTGACAGGTGCATGGCAGATGCAGTTTAATGTGGATAAATGTATGGTTATCCACTTTGGTGGCAAGAACAGGAAGGCAGATTATGACCTAAATGGAATCAATTTAGGTAAAGGGGCAGTACAGAGAGATCTGGGTGTTCTTGTACACCAGTCAATGAAGGTAAACATGCAGGTACAGCAGGTAGTGAAGAAGGCTAATAGCATGCTGGCCTTCATAACAAGAGGGATTGAGTATAGAAGCAAAGAGGTTCTTCTGCAGCTGTACAGGGTTCTGGTGAGACTGCAGCTGGAATATTGTGTGCAGTTCTGGTCTCCAAATTTGAGGAAAGACATTCTGGCTATTGAGGGAGTGCAGCGTAGGTTCACGAGGTCAATTCCTGGAATGGTGGGACTATCTAATGTTGAAAGATTGGAGCGACTGGGCTTGTATACCCTTGAGTTTAGAAGGTTGAGAGGGGATCTGATTGCGACGTATAAGATTATTAAAGGATTGGACACTCTGGAGGCAGGAAACATGTTTCACCTGGTGGGTGAGTCCCAAACCAGAGGACACAGCTTAAAAATACGGGGTAGACCATTTAGGACAGAGATGAGGAGAAATTTCTTCACCCAGAGAGTGGTGGCTGTGTGGAATGCTCTGCCCCAGAGGGCAGTGGAGGCCCAGTCTCTGGATTCATTTAAGAAAGAGTTGGATAAAGCTCTCAAGGATAGTGGTATCAAGGGATAAGGCAGGAACAGGATACTGATTAAGGATGATCAGCCATGATCATATTGAATGGTGGTGCAGGCTCGAAGGGCAGAATGGCCTATTCCTGCACCTATTGTCTATTGTCTATTGTCTACCTGTTATGTCCGAGCCTGTGCACCTTCAGTATTGGAGACCACGTCAGTTCTTCAACCTTTGGACTAAGGTGTCAATAAAATAATTATCTGCATAAAATTAAACAATTCAACCCATTGGATCAATGGTGACAGGGGCGGGGTCATCTGGGAACATCTGAAATGATCGACCCCAGAGAGTTGTGGAGGCTAAGTCACTGAAACTATTTAAAGAGGATAGCTTTCTGAAATAACGGGCAGTTGAGTTCTAGGACTAGCTGGCATGGGGGAGGAGGTGAGGCCGGGGGCAGATCAGTCATGATCTGGTTGAATGATAGGGCAGGCTTGAGGGGCTGAATGGCCTATTCCAATTATCTCCATCTCAAGATAATTAGGACAAAGAACAAAGAAAATTTACAGCCCAGGAACAGGCCCTTCGGTCCATCCAAGCCTGAGCCGATCCAAATCCACTGTCTAAACCTGTCGGTCAATTCCTAAGCATCTGTATCCCTCTGCTCCCCACCTACTCATGCATCCGTCCAGATGCATCTTAAATGAATCTACCGGGCCTGCCTCTACCACCTCTGCTGGCAACGTGTTCCAGACACCCACCACCCTCTGTGTGCCGTGTGTAACCCCCTTAAACTTTCCATCTCTCATGTTGAAAACGTGACCTCTCGTTACTGAATCCTTTACCGTGGGATAAAGCTTGTCTCTATCCACCCTGTCTACACCCTTCATGATTTTATAAACCTCAGTGAGGTCCCCCCCAACCCCCCCCAAAATTTCCTTTTTTCTAATGAAAATAAACATAACCTACTCAACCTCTCTTCATAGCTATTACCTTCCATACCAGGCAACATCCTCATAAACCTTCTCTGCACCCTCTCCTAAGCGTCCACATCCTTTTGGTAATGTGGCGACCAGAACTATACACAGTATTCTAAATGCAGCCGAACCAATGTCTTGTACAGTTTTAACATGACCTGCCAGCTCTTATACTCAATACCCCGTCCAATGAAGGCAAGCATACTATGTGCCTTCCTGACCACTCTATCCACCTGTGCAGCAACCTTCAGTGTACAATGGACCTGCACTCCCAGATCTCTCTGCTCATCAACTTTTCCCGAGGCTCTTCTGTTCATTGCATAATTCGCTCTAGAATTAGTCTTGCCTAAATGCATCACCTCACATTTGTCTGGATTGAAAACCATTTGCCACTTTTCGGCCCAACTCTCCAGTCTATCTCTATCCTCCTGTATTCTCTGACAGTCCCTTATGCTGTCTGCTACTCCACCAATCTTCGTGTCATAATTGGCTTGTGCATGCATCAGTGTGTCCTGCTGACTGTGGGGTCATACGTGCGAGAGCGGGAGACTTGGCAAGGAAGGGGCTTGTGATCGTACCAACATGTGCACATCAGAATCAGGAGGCCATTCAGCCCTTCAAGCCTGCCCCACCACTCAGCAAGGTTCGTGGCTTATCTGACTGTAACCTCAAATCCCCATTTCCACCTGAACCCGAGAACATTTCTTTAACAAGACCTTTTCTTTGTGTGGTGTAAATTGGGAAGAACAGCAGCTCAGCATGTTAATCTGAAAGTACCCTGACAGTACAGGGCTTGGACTGGCCAAACAGTCAACTCAGAGAGAGGAAGGAGCTCTGATAAAGATATCAGCATTTTATTGGCTGTTATTTGTTTGTTCTAAGAAATCAATGCATCAAAAACTACTTTAAAATAGCACCACAGGGGGGGTCAATAAACCTTTTGCAAAATTGTGTGCACACTTGAGTGAGAATAATCCAAGGCAAGCAAGTCAAATGTTGCAAAGGGTCTTGGATGATTAATAACTGTTTTCAAAGAGGAAGGACCATATTAGGTGCGAACTGAAGTTTCTCAATTCGCACCTTGCGTTGTTACAATCTCCTCTCAGCAGTTCAAAGTTATTGCATCGAACAGGCACACCACACCAAAACATCTCTCAATGCACTCTATTTCCCACCAGAAACCGCCAACAGCAGTAAAAGAGTTGCGCTCTCAACATGTGCAGCAACTTAATTGCATCCTGACAAGAGTTAGCGAAACCAAAATAAAAACACATTCATTCAGCCATTGAGAGTTGACTTAAAAGTGACATGTCAGACCTGGTGGTGAGAGCAAAATAATCAATTGCTATAAACACCCACAGCAGCTCCATGAAGGGCCTATACTGTAATCCCGCTCTACACTGCTAATGTGGAGAAATGATTGACTCAATCTGCTGGGAATCCAAGGTGGAGTCTCGTGGCGATATTTCACCCAGCCTTGTCAATCTGTGAGAAGAGCTCCCAGTCTGAATGGAGAGTCTTCCTTTTGTACTCATTTTGTGGGATGTGGGTGCCGCTGGCCAGGCCCAACATTTATTGCCTGTCTCTCGCTGCCCCTGGAGAAGCTGGTGGTGATCTGTCTCCTTGAACCGCTGCAGGGTGTGGAGGGGCAGTGCTGTTAGGGAGGGAGTTCCTATATTTTGACCCCGAAGGAAGGGCGATATATTTCCCAAGTCAAGGTGGGTGGGTGGCTTGGAGGGGAACTTGCAGGGGGTGCTGTTCCCCTTAACTGCTGCCCTTGTCCCTCTAGATGGAAGTGGTTATGGGCTTGGAAGGTACTAATACTGGACGTTTGATGAACTGCAGAGCATTATGTACACACTACTGCTGCTGAGCATTAGTGGTAGAGAGGGTGGATACCCGTGGTGTAATAACCCAAAAGCAGAATCCTGCAGATTTTGCTCCCTAACAGCATGGTATGTGCCCCAGGGACCACAGCAGCTCAGGAAGGCAACTTACCACCACCTTCGCCAGGCAATAAATGCTGGGCCCAGCCAGCGACGTCTACATCCCATTAACAAATATTTTTAAAAAGTTGAAGATCTGCATTAAAAGCAGGAGATCAGCAGGTCTGGCAGCAACTTTGCAGAGAGAGAGAGAGAGACCGAGTTAACATTTCAGGTCAGCGACCTTTCTTCAGATAGTGAAATGTTAAATGTGGAATGTGAGCAATAAAGAGTGGGATCCCTTTTTTTGAAACAAAAATGACCTTCAGGGAGAGGGGTGACGCTGACCAACCCCATTGGTTGGCTGTTCCTCAGGTGGAGAAAGTGAGGACTGCAGATGCTGGAGTTCAGAGCTGAAAATGGGTTGCTGGAAAAGCGCAGCAGGTCAGGCAGCATCCAAGGAGCAGGAAATTCAGGAAGAAGAAAGGCTTATGCCCAAAATGTTGAATCTCATTTTCCTTGGATGCTGCCTGACCTGTTCCTCAGGTGTCCTGGTAACACAACATCGTAACAGCACCAAAGGGGTTGGGGGATGGGGACACTTCACCCATTGTGTCTCTGCTAGCCCTCTGAAAGACGATTGTACCACTCTTCGGCCTCTTTCTCTGTACCCTTCCTTGTTCCTCCTTCCCTTCTCGATAGTAAGTCAACTCCCCTCTGTGTTTGGTGATTGAACTCTGTCCCCAGCAAGCTCTTGGGGAGGGGTGGGCGGGGGGAAGCTTTCTTGATCTCGCTGAGTGAAGACTGCTTTCCCCTGTGCTTCCATGCCTTCCATTGCCACCCAATCCCAGGCCCCCAGCCTATCCCCACAACCCTGCCTTGACCATGGCTAATCTACCTGGCCTACACATGCCTAAGGAGACTTGCTTTCAATGCTCAGAGCTTTTGAGTACAGGAGCTGGGACATTGTGTTGAGGTTGTTTGGAACATTGATGAGGCATCGTTTGGAGTACAGTGCACAATTTTGGTCACCCTGCTACAGGAAGGATATTATTAAATTGGAGAGGGTTCAGAAAAGCTTTACCAGGATGTTGCCTGGAATTGAGGGTTTGAGTTATCAGGGGACGTTGGGACTTTTTTCACTGGAACGGAGGAAGTTGAAAGGTGACCACATAGAGCTTTACAAAATCATGAGAGGCATAGGTAAAGTGAATGACAACCATCTTTTTCCCAGGTTGGGGGAGTTCAAAAGTAAGGTGCATTTTTTTGAGGTGAGAGGTGAAATATTTAAAAAGCTCTCGACATGCAACTTTTTTGCACAGAGGGTGGTTTATATGTGGAATGAGCTGCGTGAGGAAGTGGTAGATGCAGGTACAGTTACAACATTTAGACACGCACATGAATAAGAAAGGTTTAGAGGGATCGGGGCCTTGGTTTAATTTGGGAGCCCTGGTTAGCGTGGATGGGTTGGGCCAATGGGTCTGTTTCCATGCCATGTGACTCTAATCCACCCTAACCTGCATAGCTTTGGACTGAGGGAGCAAACTAGAGCATCCGACAGGAAGAATGTGCAAACTCTACACAATCACCCAAAGGTGGAATCAAACCCACGTCCCTGCTGTTGTGAGGCAGCAGCCACCGAGCCACTCTGTCTATCCCTCCTTAAAAGGATTCAGTTGGGTTTTTGCTTACAGACTTTCACAGTGACATTGTGTGGTTCAGACACAGAGATTTCCCGATCTATTGTAGAAAGGTACAATACAAAAGAGGATCTCCAACCCATAAACTCTGTACTGCCAACATAATACAACTACCTCCACTCTTCCCACCTTCCCACACTTGGCCCACGAACCGAATCTTGTGACATTTCATGCAAGTACTTTTTAAAGGTTGTGAGATTTCTTGCCTCAACTACTGTCCCTGGCACGGCATTCCAGATTCCCATCATTCTCTGGGTGGAACCACTATGCCTCAAATCCCTGCTCAACTTCCTGACTGAGTTGCAAACCTCATTCTGGTTGCCAGTCCAACACAAAGGTCCTTATTTCACTGCCCCATGACTGAATAAACCAGTCCCCTACAACCTTAGAAACAGACATCCCTCAGAGCATCTCATACACTAACAGTTGCTGGGTAACTCAGAACTGAAACATGCCTGGAAACAGAGGCATGTTGCCAGGCATCTGCTTTTATACTCATCAGGACCCACGCTAGAATGCCACAGGAGAAAAGCGTGCTGATTGGTTGGCTCGTCAGCCCTGATTGGACAACTAACAAATGATTAAGGCTAAATCCGTTGTGCTTGTGTCAGCTCA
Organism: Hemiscyllium ocellatum; assembly: GCF_020745735.1. Lineage (NCBI taxonomy): Eukaryota > Metazoa > Chordata > Chondrichthyes > Orectolobiformes > Hemiscylliidae > Hemiscyllium > Hemiscyllium ocellatum. The sequence goes on along the minus strand of NC_083445.1, from coordinate 5,081,163 downwards.
TTTATGTTGGCTTGAAGATTGCTCCAGGAGCAAAAGGAATATGTTTCAGTTGTTGCACTTAATGAGCAACCCAGAAACATGTGGAGCCTATATAACCCACATTGCTTTCTACATAGCAATGCCTCAGCCAATCAGCACTCCTTTCCTTGTGTGATATAAATTGTTGCGATTGTTTGAAATTTGGAATTCTTGCATTCGTCCTGATAAGCATAGACAGAGAGCTTCAATGAAACATCTCTTTGATTTAATCTCATAGATTCTATAAGATAGGTAATTGGGCCATTAACTGAAACAAAAATATTGTTTAATATGCCAAAAGGTAACAGGGTAGCAATTGTGATGATGCTGTAACTTTAAGAGGCGTGTATTGTCCTGGTTTCTTTTAGAGAGAGATTGGTGGACAGGTAGTGAATGGTCTATGAGAAGAAAAACAACTTGTGAGGCCTTGGGGGGTCTTTTTTAAGTTGGAACAATAGAAGCAGCCCGACTGGGTGTGTTCAAGTTTTCCTAAATCCAGGATTTTTTGAGTTAGCTTTCAATAGTTATTGCTGAGGTCTCAGCAGGGTTGGAAGGCAGTGAATCTGTCCTGGTTGCTACTCTCTCTCTCTCCAAATTGTCTTTTGATGTTCCCTCCTCCTAGATTGGAGAACTGCATGTGAGACAATCTGTTTTCTGAATTTGTCTTTTTGCCAGAGGGTGGGTTTATGGGATGTTACCCTATTGGAACAGTTAATTATAAACAGTTACTGTATTTAGTATTCTGTTAAGTTTTCCAATAGAGTTGTTATTTCAAGTTCCTCTTTGTTTTGTTGTATTTTAGCTACAGTATTTAAATAAATTGTGTCTGGCTTAACATCAAGTGGCTTGACCAATTGAATTGCATCTGGAATGCTACACCCTACATTTACTTCTAAGACGAGGAATGGTTATGGTCTAGGCTACCTTCTCAATATATTTTTCGGAGGATTGTTCTGGTCCATAACACAACCAATAATCGTAAAGGACAGTATCAGGAGATTTGTCATTTCAGGATGTCATTGGCTGGGCCAGCATCGGTTCCCCATTCCTCTTTGCCATTGAGAAGATGACAGCAAGCTGACTTCCTCCCACAATGTTGTTCATTCCCCCCAGGACTGAGCACATCACTGCACAGACCAGCATTTGTTGCTTGCCCTTAATTGAACCGAGTCAAAACGTGTGGCGCTGGAAAAGCACAGCAGGTCAGGCAGCATCCGAGGAGCAGGAGAGTCAACATTTCGGGCAGAAGCCCTCCATCAGGAAGCCTTTCATCAGCTTCCTCGGATGCTGCCTGACCGCCTGCGCTTTTCCAGCACCGCTCTTTTCAACTCTGACTCTCCACCTTCAGTCCTCGTTTTCTCCTTAACTGCACTGAGGGGCTCACACAGCCTGTTCAGTTAAGAGTGACTGACCATCAGTTAACATTGCTTTGGGTTTGGATATATGCATAAGCCAGCCTTCCTTTCCCCGAAGATGCATTCGTGAATCAGATGTGTTTCTGCAACAAACCATTATGTTTACTTTCCAAATATATTCATTGAATTCATATTTCACCAGGCACCATGGTGAACCCATGTCCCCCAGAGCATTAACCGGAGCCTGTGCATTACTAGGAGAAAGTGAGGTCTGCAGATGCTGGAGATCAGAGCTGAAAATGTGTTGCTGGAAAAGTGCAGCAGGTCAGGCAGCATCCAAGGAGCAGGAAATTTGACGTTTCGGGCATAAGCCCTTCTTCGGGAATGAATTTCTGAAGAATTTCCTGTTCCTTGGATGCTGCCTGACCTGCTGCGCTTTTCCAGCAACATATTTTCACCTCTGCATTACTAGTCTGGAACATTACCCCCAAGCCAGGTCTTCCCCCTACTCATTGACGATAGTCACCATTACTGAGAGCAGATATATTAATGTATTGAAATGGAGATTGCCCCATGGGTGGGATCTGAGCACAAGGCTGTGAAGCATAGGTCCACACCAGAAGGAATAGCAGTCAATTGAACGCCCATCGTGTGGATAATGTGAGGGGGGGGGATGGGGGGGAGATGCCATTCACTGTCCTCCTCCTTTCTGCTCGAAGGTCAGAAAGTATCAGGAAGCAGCGTTTTCACCTACATCAGAAGGTTAGATCAGGTCCCAAGGAAATGCACATGAGAACAAGGATTCAGGATCCACACAACAAAGCAGTCAGACACTGCAAAGGCAAAATGTTAGGGTTGGCGTTGTGGAAGGAAGAGGTTAAAAAGGCACCTTAATCTGAGCCAGTTTGACAATGAGGAAAGATTAGGGAGGCTGAACAGTAGGAGCTCACCATCATCAACAGCAAAGCTCAGATATACTAAACCATACAGATCAGACAATGTAATTTTATGACTGTGTCATTATATAATTAGAAGGAGCGGTGCTGTGACAAATTACAGAACAGCAGAGGGGGATGTCATTATTGCAGGATCCCAGAAAATAGAAGGTATTTATGTTGCAAAGCAAAAGCCAAGTTAAACCCTGCACCCTCGCCCACTCACATTGATCTCGTTTATCAAGGGGAAACATGAGACAGGAATGTTAGCTGGGCACCAGCAAATTTAACTCAACTCTCCCAGCTGTAAACCTGATTAAAGTCCGCCAGTGTATTTTTTAAGTTTTTCCTGGCTCCCACCAACTTCGCCATGTTACAGTGTCTGCCATTCGAACCACATTCAGAAAACCGCCCGCGTGGCGTTTTGGCAGCACATTTACCTGACCGGATCATTTCAGCGAGCAGTGAGTCCCACCTCGTGTCTAGCTTGTACCTGGGCAGGGATGGCTGACCCCCCTCCGACCTACTGTTCAATTATTCCGCCTTCGATTATGTGAGTTTGGGCACCAGTGATGCTTACCGCATTTGATTTGTTACGCCTGGGCGAGGACTCAGAGAAAAATAGACAAACTGGAGAAAGGGGGGGAAAAGCAGAGCTGAAGCATGGAGCAGACATTTCAAAGCACTCAATAATCAAATGTCGAATGGAGGTGGAAGCTATTATTGTTGATGTAAGCTGAGGATGTGGAGGTGTTGGTGTTGGACTGGGGTGGACAAGGTCAAAGGTCACGAGATACCAAGTTATAAGCAAATAGATTAGACTCCCTACAGCGTGGAAACAGACCTTTTGGCCCAATAAGTCCATATCAACCCTCCAAAGAGTAATCCACCCAGACCCACTCACGCATCTATCACAATGGTCAATTCACCTGGCCCACACATCTTTGGATTGTGGGAGGAAACCCAGGAAGACAAGGGGAGAATGTGCACACTCCACACAGACAGTCACCCGAGGCTGGAATCGAACCTGGATCCCTGGCGCCTTGAGGCAGCAGTGCTAACCACTGAGCCACTATGCCACCCATAGGTTTATTTGGAATCAAAGTTTTCGGAGTGTTGCTCCTTCGACAACTGAAGCTCCCAAAGCGTGGGATTTCAAGTAAACCTGTTGGACGATAACCTGATGTTGTGTGACTTCTGACAATGTTAACAAGAGAGAATGTTTCCTTCATGGGGGAGAAGACAGAAACAGGGGGCAGAGCTGAAAAGGAAGGGGCCTCTCGCTTGAATCAGAGATGCGTAAATTTATTTTTCTCTGTCTGAGGAATTCTTCGCACCAGGTAGATTAGATTAGATTACTTACAGTGTGGAAACAGGCCCTTCGGCCCAACAAGTCCACACCGACCCGCCGAAGCGCAACCCACCTATACCCATACATATACTCCTTACCTAACACTACGGGCAATTTAACGTGGCCAATTCACCTGACCCGCACATCTTTGGACTGTGGGAGGAAACCGGAGCACCCGGAGGAAACCCACGCAGACACGGGGAGAACGTGCAAACTCCACACAGTCAGTCGCCTGAGGCAGGAATTGAACCCAGGTCCCTGGCGCTGTGAGGCAGCAGTGCTAACCACTGTGCCACCGTGCCACCCAAGTAGTGGGGGAGGCAGAATTATCGGATATTTTTAAGACTGAGATACTTTGAAATTGCAAGCATTTCAGAGCCCTAAAACCTTGCGATTTCACATACACCTATTGGACTATAACCTGATCTCGTTTGGTCTTTGACCTTGTCCACTCCTGTCCAACTCCGGCACCTTCTGATGGACAATAAAAGGAGGTCAAAGTGTAAGGAGGAGTAGGTGGGAACTGAGGCTACTGTCCTATCAGACACAGTCTTATCAGAAGGCAGAACAGGCTCGAGAGGCCAAATGGTCCTAAGTTGTGTGTTCATATCACTGCATACCCCCAGGGAGGGGCAGTCACATCAGCTCAAGTACTGCACACAGGCAACAGGTTAATCTGGTGTTTGCAGCTGTTCATCCAGGCGGCTGTGTATTTTCACTGCACAGTTCATGAAAAAAGACCCACAAAAGGTGGAACATATCCAAGTCTGAATCACTTCAATTCCAAGGCATGGGGTTATAAAAAAGACATGAAGTAAGACCACTCCATTTTCTGTTTCTAACAGCATCTCAACCTCATGCAGGCTTCATGGCCATGGTCTCTCCTGAATAACTTCAGGCAGTTACAAATTCATGCTGCCTTTTTTCCTCAGAAACAGAGCTGCTTCAGCTCACTCTTGTGACTTGGTCAAAACCTGGCATGTGGGAAAATGATTACGTTTCATTTCATACTTTGATTAGATTACTTACAGTGTGGAAACAGGCCCTTCGGCCCAACAAGTCCACACCGACCCATACCCCTACATTTACTCCTTACCTAACACTACAGGCAATTCAGCATGGCCAATTCACCTGACCCGCACATCTTTGGACTGTGGGAGGAAACCCACGCAGACACGGGGAGAATGTGCAAACTCCACACAGTCAGTCGCCTGAGGCGGGAATTGAACCCGGGTCTCTGGCGCTGTGAGGCAGCAGTGCTAACCACTGCGCCGCCCACTTGTAAGATTTCAGCCTGGTTCTATTCTAGCTTTCAGGTGAGACATTAGACTGAGACTGTCCACTCTGTTGGACGTGAAAGACTGCACCCCAACATTTCATCGAAGATGAATAGAATTCTTTGTGGATAACAATTGCATTCTCAAAGAACACTAAAGCAGGTTATCTGAACACTGAGAGCTTTCTGTGTGCACATTAGCTTTCTGTAGGTGAACTGGGGATCTTAGTTATAGAATTGAGGCATGGACTATTTTCTAAAAGGGGAGAAAATTGAGAACTCTGAAGTGCAAAGAGATTTGGGAGTCCTAGTCCAGGATTCTCTCAAGGTAAACTTGTAGGTTGAGTCAGTGGTTAGGAATGACCCCTTCGGGCTCATGCCCGAAACGTCGATTCTCCTTCTCCTTGGATCCTGCGCTTTTCCAGCAACACATTTTCAGCTCTGATCTCCAGCATCTGCAGCGCTCACTTTCCCTCAGTAGTTAGGAAGGCAAATGCAATGATAGTATTTATTTTGGGACTTTACTGTAAAAACAGGGATGTACTTCTGAAGCTCTGTAAGGCTCTAGTCAGACCACATTTGGAGTATTGTGTGCAGTTTTGGGCCCCATATCTCAGGAAGGATGTACTGGCCCTGGAGTGTGTTCGGAGAGGTTCATGAGAATGGTCCCAGCAAAGAACAGCTTAATATCTGAGGAACGTTTGAAGTCTCTGGGTCTATACTCAATGGAGTTTAGAAGGATGAGAGGGGATTTCAATGAAACTTACAGTATACTGAACAGCCTGGACAGAGTGGACATTGGGAAGATGTTTCCATTGATAGGAGGGATGAGAACGCTGAGGGCACAGCCTTAGAGTAAAGGGAAGACCTTTTCGAACAGAGATAAGGAGAAACTTCTTCAGCCAGAGAGTGGGGAATTGAGGGAATTCCTTGGTGCAGAAGGCTTTGGAGGGCAGCTCATTGAATGTACTTAAAACCGAAATAGATAGATTCTTGAGTATCAAGGTGATCATGGGTTAGGGGGAGAAAGTGGGAGAATGGGATTGAGAAACTTATCAGCCATGATTAAATAGTGGAACAGACTCAATGGGCTGAATGGCCTAATTTCTGCTCCTACGTCTTATGGTCTTATGATAAGCGGACGCTTATTTAAAACTGAGATGTGAAGGAATTTCTTCTCCCAGTGAACGGTTGGAGATCCCTTCCACAGAGAGTTGGTCACTGCAGGCTAGGTCATTGAAATAGCTAAAGAGAAGATAAATGGATTTTTGAAATGTCAGGGAATTGAAAGTTAGAATGAGCTGGAATGAAAGACGGGTTCAAGTCTGCTGCAGATCAGTCATAGTCTTGCCTGGATGGTGAGCTACGCTTGAGGGGCCAAATGGCCTACTTAAGTTCGAGTGTACGTGGTTTGGAGCAGCGACCTTTCTTTCCAATTCATTCATGGGATGATGTCACCGCTGGCTAGGAAAGCATTTATTGCCCATTCCAGAGTCTACTCCATTGGTGCGGGTCTGGAGTCACACAATGGCCATACCAGGTATAGATGGCAGATTTCCTTCCCGAAAGGGGACCAGTGAACCAGGTAGACTTATATCACCATTCCTGAAGAAGGGCTTATGCCCGAAACGTCGAATCTCCTGCTCCTTGGATGCTGCCTGACCTGCTGCGCTTTTCCAGCAACACATTTTCAGCTCTGATCTCCAGCATCTGCAGTCCTCACTTTCTCCTTTTATCACCATGGCCAACATTAGGCAAGCAAAGTGATGGGTGCCTGGTGACCTGTTTGACAGGATTCGGGCTCGAATCCTTCTACAGCAGATGGTGGAATTTGAATTCTTTAAAAATCTGGAATTAAGAGTCTAATGATGACCATGAATCCGTTTTCAATTGTCGGTACGACCTATCTGGTTCACTAATGTCCGATTGAGAAGGAAACTGCCATCCGTACATACTCTGGCCAATATGTGACTCCAAACCCATAGCAACATGGTTGACGCTTACCTGTCCTCTGGGCAATTAGGGATGGGCAATAAATGCTGGGCCAGCCAGCGATGCCCTCATCCCATAAATGAATAACGGAAGGAAAACGCTCCAAAATCTCCAAGAGCTACCAACTCTGTTAGTGGGGACTACTGCTGAGATGTCATCCTTACGAACATAGGAGTGTGAAAGGGAAACTGCTAGAGTCACCTTGCACCTTCCACAACTTGAAGATGTGCCAATACACTCAACATCCAACCGGAAACAGATACCTTTGTGTGCCATTCCGCCAAACTTCCCACCCATTGCCAGTGGGAAAACTGGAGCCAGTGACCTTGATAACCGGGTGCGCCGGTTTCCTCCCACAGTCACAAAGATGTGCGGGTCAGGTGAATTGGCCATGCTAAATTGCCCATAATGTTAGGTAAGGGGTAAATGTAGGGGTATGGGTGGGTTGCGCTTCGGCGGGTCGGTGTGGATTTGTTGGGCTGAAGGGCCTGTTTCCACACTGTAAATAATTTAATCTAAATAACCACACTGCTGCCAATTGGTCGCACAGTCAGATAATTCAGGCTATCAAACCGATACCTGACCCCTTTGCAAATGATTCAGCAGAATTGACCATCGACTCAATAAACACAAAGGAACAACTGAAGTAGCTCAATAATAAAAGGGTTGAAAAAGTAATTTGCCTTCCCACAGGTTTGTATTTCCTCAGGAAGTGCAGAGAACGAAATTTCAGACTGTAACATAAACACTGTACCTTGGCAAAATCGCGTACGTCGAACAGATCGAAGGCTTCAAACAGTTCACTCTTCTTCATGTTGAACTTCTCGCAGCACGCGTTTAAAAAGGTCCGGATATTCTTGAGGCAGAGGAACTGGAAAGCAAGACGGGGCAGATACAGACAGGGTCAATTCATGGCAAGACCACTCTCACGTTAAAAAGTTTTGGGCATATTCCTGTCCCCAATTCTCCCTGCCTGTTGCTACAGGTTTGTCATCACAACTTTTTGAGTTTGGAGAAAGGCAAAGTCAGAGACTGGGGAAGTCTGAAAAAAAAGACTCTGGATTCATATAGCGCCTTCCACAGGATGTGCCAATACACTCGGCGTCCAATCAGAGACAGCACTGCAATGATGACTAGAGTATCTGTTGTTGACAACACTCCTTCAAAGGGCTTGGAGTTGTTTCACTCTGCTTAGGAAGTGCTATGTAAATGCAAAATATTTTTGTTGCCGCACGCTAACCTTGCCAGAAGATGGTTATAAAACCAGAAGGGTGTAGGAACACTTAGACTGCTCAGCCATTCAGTGAGACCATGGCTGACCTAGTAACTCCATTTTCCTGCTTAGTTTTTTACCCCGTAACCCATATTGATTAAACCTCTTCCTGTCTCAGCCTTGAATGTATTTAATGACCCAGCCTCCACAGTCCTCTGCAGTAAGGAATTCCACACATTCACTCCTGGCTGAGAGAAAAACACCCTCCTCATCTCTGTCTTAAATGCACAACTCCTTACTCTTAGAATATACGGTCTGGTCCTAGATTCCCCCACAAGGGGAGACAACGTCTCCACATCTCCCTTTTCAGGCCCCCTAAGAATTCTTAATGTTTCAATAAGGTCATCTCTCATTCTTCGAAACTCCAATGAGTAGGCCAAACCTCCTCAACCTCTCCCTCATAAGATAGTCCTTCCAAACCTGATATCAGCCAAGTGAACTTTTTCTGGACTGGTCCAATACCAGTATATCTTTCCATAGATAAGGGAACCAAACTGTGGTCTGTACAGTGTTAGCAAGACTTCCCTTTTTTTTATTCCAGTCCCTTTGAAATAAAGACAATGTTCCACACATCTTCTTCATTTCTCACTGAACTTGGAACATTCTTTTTTTTTGTGATTTATGAATTACATTGATGAAGGAGAGGTGATGGACTATTGTTGCTGGACTATTAATCCAGGAGCTGAAAATGTGTTGCTGGAAAAGCGCAGCAGGTCAGGCAGCATCCAAGGAGCAGGAAATTCGACGTTTCGGGCATAAGCCCTTCATCAGGAATCCAGGAGACTCTGATAATGTTCCAGGGGCCTGGGTTTGAATCCTGCCATGTCATTTAAAAGGCATCTGGATGGGTATATGAGTAGGAAGGGTTTGGAGGGATATGGGCCGGGTGCTGGCAGGTGGGACTAGATTGGGTTGGGATATCTGGTCAGCATGGACAGGTTGGACCGAAGGGTCTGTTTCCGTGCTGTACATCTCTATGGCTCTATGACTCTGTGACTGATGGTAGAATTTGAATTCAATACGTATCTGGAATTAGAAGCCTAAATTTGACATTGAAACTGCTGCTGACTGTCAGGAAAAAAACCCAACTGGATCACTGGGGAGGGAAACCACCATCCTTACCCAGTCCAGACCCACAGCAATGGGAACCATGAGCATAAATTGCTGGAAAAGCTCAGCAGATTTGGCAGCATCTGTGAAGAGAAATCAGAGTTAACATCGAGGGACCCTTCCTCAGGACTGTTTATCCCACAGCAATGGGCGTTGACACTTAATTGCCCTCTGGGCAATTAGGGATGGGCAATAAATGCTGGCCTGGCCAGCGATGCCATCAGCCTGTGAATGAATAAAAAAGTATATTGCACCCCCTTCCCCAAATCCCCCTCTGCAGTTTTTCCCCATTTAAACAATATTCAGCTCCTCTGTTCTTCCTGCCAAAGTATGGCATTATATTCTACCTACCAAGTTTTTGCTCTGTCACTTAACATAACGCTTTGCGTCATCTTCCCCTCCTTGCCTTCCCACCATTTCTTTTGGGTCATCTGTAATAGCCCATTAATTTTCCTCATCTCAGACCCTATTGTCTTGCCAATGGTGACTGCACTAGTTACAACGTGCCATCTTGAAAATGCTCCCCTTTATCTCAAACTCTCTGTCTTCAATTGATTATCAAATCCTCCATACTAGTCCCTGACCAGTGAGCTCTTATTAAATACCCTTATGTGCAGTACCTTACTGAAAGCTGTTTGGAAATCCAAAATACATTACATTTACTTGTCCCCCTTTATCGATCCTGCTCGTTACGTCCTCAAAACAATTCTAATGAACTTGCCAGGCACATTTTCCCCTTCATAAAGTCTTGCTGATGTTGTGTTGGTATTCGAAATTTCTAAATGCTCTACTATTACAGATATTTTCTGTTCGGATGCTTTATTACAACCCCTGGAGCAGGTGGGACTTGAAACCAGGCCTCCTGGCTTAAAGGGGTGGACACTACGATTATACCTTTTAGAATAGAGTTAAATAATCTCAAAAACAGATGTTACACTAACTAAGCTGCAGTGACTTGCTTTTTATTGCCTTCCCTTTAAAATAAAAGTGCTACACTGGCGGGTTTTCCATTGTCTTAGACTTTTCTGAATCTAAGGAGTCTTGGTCAATGACGATCAATACATCAATTATCTCTGTAATTACTTTCTTTAAAATCCAAGGATGGATCCCATCTGGTTTGGGGAAGTTATCAGCCTTTGGCCCTATTAGTTTCCCTGGTACTTTTTCTCCAGGAATAATTATAGTGTTTATTTCCTCTCCTCCTTTTGCCACTTGATTAATCACATTTCCAGAATACCAGTAGTGTCTTCTCCTGTGATGATTAATACAAAGTATTGATTCAATTCCTCTTCCAATTCCTGGCTCCCCATCGTTATTTCCCCAGCCTCATTTTCTTGGGCTCTCTCTTCTTTTTTATACATTAAAAGAAATTTGTACTGTCACTCCTGCTGTTAGTTCACCCTCATAGTTTATTTCTTCCCTTTTGTTTAGTTTGTTTGGCTAATTTTTAAAACTTTCCTAGTCCTCTGACTTACCATTAAACTTTGTCTCTTTGTAAATGTATAGATCAGTTTGGTACTGCCCTTAGTTTCATTGGTTAACCATGATGGATTTACTGTCTGCCAAGGATCTCACTTCCTCACTAAGATAAAACTTTGTTGCGTGTCACGAGCTATTTTCTTAAATATCAGCCATTACTAGTCCACCGTCCCTTCTGCTAAACTCCTTTCTCACTCCAACCAACTCTGCTCTCATTCCTTTGTCAGTTGCTTCAGAGCTGAAAATGTGCTGCTGGAAAAGCGCAGCAGGTCAGGCAGCATCCAAAGAGCAGGACAATCGATGTTTCGGGCATGAGCCCTTCTTCAAGAAATATGCCCAAAACGTCGATTCTCCTGCTCTTTGGATGCTGCCTGACCTGCTGCGCTTTTCCAGCAACACATTTTCAGCTCTGACCCCCAGCATCTGCAGTCCTCACTTTCTCCTCAGTTGCTTCAGATCCAAGTTCTATCATCTCAAATGGATCGTTAAATTCTACCATGTTATGGTTACTGCTGCCTAATAGATCTCTTACAAAGACCCTGCCTCATTACACATGCCCAGTTCCAAAATAGTCTGATTGAATCCAGACTACATTGTTCCATTGCTGAAAATGTGTTGCTGGTTAAAGCACAGCGGGTCAGGCAGCATCCAAGGAACAGGAGATTCGACGTTTCGGGTCAGAGCCCTTCTTCAGAAATGAGGAGAGTGTGCCAGGCAGGCTAAGATAAAAGGTAGGGAGGAGGGACTTGGGGGAGGGGCGATGGAGATGTGATAGGTGGAAGGAGGTCAAGGTGAGGGTGATAGGCCGGGGTGGGGTGGGGGCGGAGAGGTCAGGAAGAAGATTGCAGGTTAGGAGGGCGGTGCTGAGTTCGAGGGAATCGTGTAGGTTAGGAGGGCGATGCTGAGTTGCAGGTTATGAGGGCGGTGCTGAGTTGCAGGTTAGGAGGGCGATGCTGAGTTGCAGGTTAGGAGGGCAGTGCTGAGTTGCAGGTTAGGAGGGCGATGCTGAGTTGCAGGTTAGGAGGGCGGTGCTGGGTTGCAGGTTAGGAGGGCGATGCTGAGTTGCAGGTTAGGAGGGCAGTGCTGAGTTGCAGGTTAGGAGGGCGGTGCTGAGTTGCAGGTTAGGAGGGCGGTGCTGGGTTGCAGGTTAGGAGGGCGGTGCTGAGTTGCAGGTTAGGAGGGTGGTGCTGAGTTGCAGGTTAGGAGGGCGGTGCATTGTTCCATTAAGCTGCTACAAAGGTACTCTGCGAATTCTTCATCACTGCTCCTTCTGTCAAAGGTTGAAGACACTCATGAATAATTCATGGCTTTTTAATACTCTGGTATTATCTCTTGATTTATTTTCTGATGTACAGTATAGCTGCTGCTCGGGGGCCTGCAGATTACTCAATGCAATGTCTTCCTCCCCTTGCTATTTCTTATCTTCATCTGTAAGGAGTCAGGATCATCCAAACTGAAGTCATTTCTTGCTATTGTATTTATCCTACCCCATACTAACAAAGCTACCCTTCCTCATTTTCCTTCCTTTCTTTCGAAACGTCACATGCCCCTGAATATTTAGTTACGAGTGCCAATTTCTTTGAAACAATGCTTATGTAAGATCATAACCATCACTGTCTATTTGTGCTTCTAATTTATTTGTTTCATCCTCAATACCATGTGGATTCAAGTAAAGTCATAGAGTCATAGAGACATAGAGACATAATCATGTAGAACGCTAACAGACCCCTTGGTCCAAATAGTCCACACCAACCGTAATCCCAAACTAAACCAGTCCCGCCTGCCTGTGCCTGGCCCATATCCCTCCAAACCTTTCTTATTCATGTCCTTATCTCTTTTGAACGTTGCGACTGTGCCCACATCCACCACTTCCTCTGAAAGTTCATTCCACACGTGAAACATTCTCTGTGTAAAAATGTTGTGCTTCACGTCCTTGTGAAATCTTTCTCCTCTCACCTTAAAAACAGTTTTGAACTCCCCACCCCAGGGAAATGACCCTTGTTATTCACCTATCTATCACAATTATATAAACCTCACCTCAGTCACCCCTCAGTCTCACGTACTTCAGCTCATCCAGCCTATTTTTATATCTCAATCCTTCCATTCCTTTTCAATATTTCTTTTCCCTTTCACCCTCTTTGTTGTTGTGATTTAAAGGATCATTCATTTTTTTTAATGCGTGAGAAATATATAAACTAGCAGCAGGCATTGGTTTAGGGTGAGAGAGGAAAGATAATAAAAGGAGCGACATTTTCACCCAGAGGGTGGTACGTGTATGGAACGAGCTGCCAGAGGAAGTGGTGGAGGCTGGTACAATTCCAGCATTTAAAAGGCATCTGGATGGGTATATGAATAGGAAGGGTTTGGAGGGATACGGGCTAAGTGCTGGCAAACGGGACTCGATTGGGTAGGGATATCTGATTGGCATGGACAGGTTGGACCAAAGGGTCTGTTTCTGTGCTGTACATCTCTGTGACTCTAAATAAGTCATTTGACTCTTTGAGACAGCTTTCTCCCTAGATCGTTTTGCCCTATGAAACGTATCTAACTCTTTCTTGAAGGACATCAGTCCTGAATTTGTCTTTGACCCACATTTCCAGTTTGAGACCTGCAGGAAGTCACCTCTCGTTCCTACTGTCTCGGGCTTGAAGGCAATCTGTTTCTTAGCTCCCCGCTGGTCACCTGAACCTAGGGGAGTCCTGTTTGTAACATTAGAGCATGACATTGGGAAATCACGTGCTTCTGGTGTTCACCGGCAGACCTTGGCAGGGGGCGAGGGAGAAAGTCCACCCGCCAGTGGGCAAGGGAACATGGGCACAGTGGCAGCTGACTTCAAAATAAAAAAACTTTATTCGCGAATGAAAAAAAAACAGACACAACTGCAAAAGGAAAGAGGTGAAGAGTGGGAGGAGGATGACTAATAGCGGGAATAAGGGCTGAGAAACTGCAATACGAAATCAAACCTCAAACAAGTATCAATCTGAGAACAAGGAGTTTACAAAAGAGAGAAGGAAGTGAACAATCAGCCATTAATCAGGTTGTAAGTCTGAGGTGCAATGTGTACAAATGAACAGGTCTTGATCTGAGTGGCAAGCACTGACTGTGTGGTACAGCAGGGAGCAGTACGTTAACCCTAGCTAAACACAGAGTACATTGATCACTTCGATGAAGGACTCAAAGGTAAAAGCTCCACGGTTGCAGACGACGCAAGGGTGGGAGGGTGAACAGCGAGGAGATTGCAGAGGTGCTCCAGTGCAATTTGGGCAAGTTGAGTGAGTGGGCAAACACATGGCGGAAGTTGTACAATCTGGATAGGTGTGAGGCTATCCACTTTGCAGGCGAAAAACAAGAAGGCAGGTTATTATCTGAGGGGCGAGAGGTTGGGATCGGGGGAGGTGCACCAGTCACCCATTCAGGTGCAGCAGGGGGTGAAGGTGTAAATGGTACGTTAGCCTTCATCGTGAGAGGATTCGAGTACAGGAGCAGGGATCCCTTGCTGCAATTGTACAGGGCCTTAGTGAGGTCGCACCTGGAGTCTTGTGTCCAGGTTGGTCACTTTATCCGAGGAAGGAGGTTCTAGCGACGGAGGAGGTTCAGCAAAGGTTTACCAAACTGATTTCTGGGATGGAGGGACTGGTCGAAAGTGAGGACTGCAGATGCTGGAGGTCAGAGTCAAGATCAGAGTGGTGCTGGGAAAGCACAGCAGGTCAGGCAGCATCCGAGGAGCAGGAAAATCGACGTTTCGGGCAAAAGCCCTTCATCAGGAATGAGCAGGACTGGTGTATAAAACGAGATTGGATTGGTCACTGGAATTTAGAAGGATGTGAGGAATCTCTTAGAAACCTATGAAATTCAAACAAGACTAGACAGGGTAAATGTAGAAAGGGTGTTCCCTATGACCGGGGAACCCAAAACCCAGGGTCGCAGACTAAGGAAATGGGGTAGGCCGTTTCAGACAGAGTTAAGGAGAAATGTCTTCACCCAGAGAGAATTCTCTGTCACAGAAAACATTTGAGGCCAAAACATTGAATGCATTCAAGAAAGAGTTAGGTATGGTTCTTATGACTAAAGGGATCAAAGGGTGTGGGGTAAAAGTGGAAACAGCGTACTGAGTTGGATGGTCATATTAAATGGTGGAGCAGGGTAGAAGGGCTGAATGGCCTACTCCAGCCCCAACTTTCTATGTGTCTACAGAAGGAGGTCATTCTACACATCTGCACAAAGGTAGAATTAGCTAGTGAATGTTGACCAGGGGGTAACCTGCATGTGAATCCAGGAGATGCGGACAGAATCCTCAACAAATACTTTGCGCACAATAAAAAAGAAAGATATAGACACAAGCTGGAGGACTGTAAAATGTTAGAGAAGACTAACATGAAGAGAGAGGACATACTAGAGGACTCAGCAGGCCAGGATGTGACATAATCCAGGCTGTTGAAGGAAATGATGGAGGAGATATTTGAGGCCCTGATGGTATTTCTCAAATGTTCTCTGACCACAGGTGAGTTACCAGAGGACAAGAGGATGCAAACATTGTCCAAGAGGGGGAGGAAGGGATAGACCACGAAACGACAGGCAAGTTTGTCTAACCTGTTGAGAAGGAAGTTATTGGAAAGAATTCTACGGGATAGGGTATATCCGCACTTGGAGAGAGATGGGCTAATCCAGGAGAGGCAATGCGGATTTGTTCAGGGAAGGTCATGTTTGACAAATTTGATGGAACTTCTGAAGATGTTTTGATGAGGGGACGTAAGTTGATGTGGTCTACGTGGAATGGTTTTGATAAGGTCACTAATAGGACACTGGTGAAGACCAGGGGATCTAAAGCAAAGTATTCCCTACGGGGCTCGACTCTCTGTAAAGCTATCAAGCCCACTGATAGATGCCAGATCCTCCCTCTCTAACGAACGTACCAACACCATTCCTTAAGTCTTGGCTTCAATGTGCATGAGCTGCTCCCTTTGCCTCTATGGAGCATTTCCGCGATCATTAGTAAATTGACAACATTTCTCTAAGGGCTGTGAGACAATAGGAAGGTGAGGAAAGGGGGACAGGAAAGGATTTGAAAATTTTGAAAGTGAGGACTTGGTGAACTGTTCCAAACTGAGTGTCAAGAGGAGTCTGGCCGGCTGGGCGAGGAACCATTGGCAGTAATTACCCGGATTTCTCCCAGAGGAGGAGGAATGGTGATCCCACTTGCATGCCTCGACCCTATTATCACCAAACCTACCTTATAGCGCTCCCACCAGACTGAGCAGCCATGGAATCAAAGGCGCAATCCACCAAAGGCAGCTCTGAACGGACCACATGTGGCGAAACAGACGGCGCTGCAGCCAATTCTGGTCTGATCTCCCGCCCAATGTTACTTGATGTCGAAGGCAGTACAGTCACATTGAACTGAGAGTAAACTCAGTTCACTCAAACCTCTGAGGTTTTTCATTCCCAGGGTGACTAATGCTACCATTATCTGCATAGATTCTCTCAACATGTGTCAGCCTAACTAGCTGCATCTCTCCCGATTCCTTGTTAATCAACCAAGGTCTTTTTTATTCATTCACAGGATCTCTAATTGCCCAGAGGGCAGCCGTGAGTGAATTTTGCATTGATTAAGTTCAGAAATAGCCCCAGCAGGGAAGGTGATGTCTATAACTGTGGGCACTGTCAAGTTATTTATTGTATTATTTCTGGGATATTGGCATTGCTCACATGAGTAACATTTGTTCCCCATCACTACATACACTTACCATGGGCTATTAAATGTCAAACCCTTTGCTGTGGGTGTGGAGTCACATGTAGGCCAGACCAGGTAAGGATGGCAGATTTCCTTCCCTGAATTAGTGAACCAGATGGGCATTTACCAACAATGGATTCATGCTCATCACTAAATTCTTGATTCCAGATTTTATTTTTATTGAATTTAAGTTCCACCCTCTGCCACAGCAGGATTCAACTCCCAAGTCCCCAGAATGTTACCTGGTTCTCTGGATTAACAGAGTCGAGAGTGTGGTGCTGGAAAAGCACAGCAGGGTCAGGCAGCATCCGCGGAGCAGGAGAATCGACGTTTCAGGCATAAGCCCTTATCAGGAACTGAAACGTGGATTCTCCTGTTCCTTGGGATAATGCCTGACCCTGCTATGCTTTTCCAGCGCCACACTCTTGACTCTGATCTCCCGCCCCTGCAGTGTTCACTGTCTTCCCTCTGGATTAACAGTCCAGTGATAACACCGCTAGACCGTCACCTCCCCTTGTTACTGCCTACTCTCATTTGACAAGTATTGCTGGATTCCTAATGGGTGATATTCAGTCCTTGTTCACACAGGGAGTCCCAAAGCTGGCTAATAGGAGGAAGTGGGAGCTCCGAATGACTTGCTAATGCACCCGCCTCACTTATTTATTGTGGCAACGGTGTCTGCCCAATATTTTAAAACAGGCATCCAAACAATGAGGAAGTGCTGCCCAAAATATTGAGCCAGATCCGGATTAGTCCAGTCCGAAGGTCTTACGAAGGACACCAGTAAATAATGGCCTGTTTCTCAATCCCTTGATTCCAACGACTCTGATGCTGTTAAGGGAGAGAGGGAGAAAGAGTGAGAGACGTGTGAACAGAGCGAGAGGGATGAATGAGGTGAGAGGAACTAGGAACAGGAGGAGGCCTTTAGCCCTTTAAGACTGATGTACTGTTCAAGAGGAACATGGCTGACTCTCTAGCTTAACTCCATATTCCTGTTTTCACTACATGCCCCCTGATGACTTTAAAATTGATCTCTCTCTTTCTTGAATACACCTGACCTCCTTTCGGGTTGGCGAATTCCACACGTTCACCATTCTCTGAGGGGAGAAAGCCTTCCTAAATGGCCCATATCCTGAGACTGTGGACCCTGGGTCTAAACTCTCCAAGCACAGGACACATGCTCCCCGCGTTTAGTCTGTCCCGCCTGTCAGAGTGGATAAATTATGATGCTGGAAAAACACAGCAGGGCAAGCAGCATCTGAGGAGCAGGGGGGAGGCGGCATTTCACATCTGAACCTTGTGTTAGGGCTGGGGAGAGGGGGAGGGGGGGCTGAGAAATAAATCAAGGGGGTGTGGGGAAGTGGGAAGAAGTAGGGGGGATGGCGATAGGTGTTTGCAATCACAATAACCCCCTACCTGCATCCTCCTATTGCCATCCCACCTACCCTATCCCTAGCCCCACCCCCACCATTTATTTCTCAGCCCCCTTCCCCCTCCCCCAGTCCTGATGAGGTGTCCTGACCTGAAATATCGACTCCCCCTGCTGCTCTGATGCTGCCTGACCTGCTGTGCTTTTCCAGCTCCACACTTTATCCACACTGACTCTCCAGCGTCTGCACACCCCACTATGTGTCATATCAAAGTTTGCAGATGACACAAAGCTTACGTGGATGGGTGAGCAGTTTGCAGAGACGTCGCAGTGTGGTTTAGACAGGCCGGGTGAGTGAGCACGTGCGTGGTGGGTCCGATATAACGTGGAGAAGTGCGAGGTTAACCCCCACTGGTGGCAAAAGTAGGTAGGCAGGTGAATGTTTGAGTGGCTGTAAATGAGGAGGGAAGAATGGTCAATGAGAGCTAGGAGTCCTCATGCGAGTAAACGCAGCACGCAGTAAAGGAGGAAGCCAGTATGCTGTCCTTCACAGTGAGAGAATTCGAGTACAGGGACAGGGATTCTCACTGCAATTGTACAGGGCCTTGGTGAGGCCACACCTGGAGTATTCTGGGGTTTTGGACTCCTTATCAAAGGAAGGATATTCCTGTTTCAGAGGGTGTGCAGCGAGGGGTCTTACCAACTTAATTCCTGGGATGGCAGGACTTGATACACGAGGCGAGACTGAGTCAGTGTGAGAATTGGATCCACTCGAGTTTAGGAGAATGAGGGGCGATTTCATAGAAGGCTAAAAAGAATTCGAACAGGACGAGACGGGTTCGATGGAAGAAGGATGTTCCCAATGGTGGGGAGTGCAGGGTCAGGGGTCAGAGTTTAAGGATACGGTGTAGACCATTTCGGACTGTGCTGAGCAGAAATGTCTCCACCCAGAGAGTGGGGAGTCTGTGGGATGCAGTCCCGCAGAAAGTGGTCAAGACCAAACCACGCTGTGTTTTCAAAAAAGGAGTTAGATATCGCTCTTGTGGCTAAAGGGATCAAGGGATTTGGGGGAAGGTGGGATTAGGGTATTGAGGTCGATGATCGGCTGTGATCATATTGATTGGCGGAGTAGACAAAAGGGACTTCTTCCTGCTCTCGTCGTCTAGGTTTCAGTCATCGAAATCAAGGGAAGCAGAACCAGAGGGAGAGATAGAGGGATAGAAAGGAGGAAGATAAAGGCAAGAGAGGAGGTACAGAGGAAGGGATGGAGAGACAGTGAGGGAGAGAATAAGTGAGGAGGAGACGGCATCTAAGAAATCGTTTGAGTGAATTGCAGGTGCAAATGTAACCTTTGATGGTATGGCACATCAGGCATTGTTGCAACACAACTGCAAAACAGTCAGGTCTGAGATTTAAACATACCCAGACATTAATTCCCTAGGAAAGGAACAGAAATGATGGAGGGTACAGAGTAGCATTGGAACATGGGAAGAGGAGTAGGCCTTTCAGCCCCTCTTCTGCCAATTGATGAGCTCACGGCTGATCCGTGAGGGGATCTCCAATCAGCTGCCTTTGGCCCATATGCCTTTATAACTTTGTTGAACTTAAAAGATTATCAACCACAGATTTAAAATTAACGATGAATCCAGCGTCCACTGCCACTTGTGGAACCTCTCGTAGCTTCCGTGCAGGGAAGTGTTTCCTAACAGCTCTCCTGAACGGTCTGACTCTCAGACTATCCCTCCAACCCCCTCCCCCAGCCCCAGCCTCCCCCGCCAATCCCCTCACCATTCTACCCCCCCGCTCCTCCTCCCCCGCCCACCATACCACCCACCCAACTCCTACATCCTTCACCCTGCCTGTTCTGTGTCTAATATCTTGGCCAAATGACTCCTCAATCTTTTAAATTCTGAAGAATACACGCCTAATAACAAAAGCTCAACAGGTCTGGCAGCACATAAGGGTGGTAGGTAGAGAGAGGACATTTAAGAAGCATTTGGATAAACATTTGAATTGCTGTAGAATACAAGGCTAAGGGTCAAGTGTTGGGAAGTGGGATTAGAGTAGATAGGTGCTCGATATCTGACAATGGGCTGTAATACTCTAGGGCTCTACAATGAAATTCAAACCAGATCATACAAAAAAAATGTAGCACAGGTTCTCACTACAGTGAGCAACTTGAAGAATAGATTCAAGAAATAAATTTGTAAAAAGGATTACGTAAACAAGTTCCGGAGGAATATTACAACCAAAATAAAGTTTTTTTACAATGGCCTTACAGAAAACAGAAAGTCAGGAGCAGCATAAACTGGTAATGATGATATTACTGACGAAAATAAGGAACCAGTGGCTGTATTGAGCAGTTACTCCGGGGTAGTATTTACGATAGAGGAAGAGGTCAGAGAGCTGGAAACAAATATTCAGTCAGAGGTAGGAACTCATCACAATTAACACAGGCAAACTGAAAGTGTAAGAAGCATAGAATGACACTTTACAGAGACAAATCCTCAGGACCAGATGATTTCGACACTAGGATTGTAAAGGAAATGGGCAGAATATAACAGAGGCTCTATTTATAATCTTCCAAATCTTCCTGTGGTTTCAAATCTCTTCAGAAAGTTGCGTGTGTCTTGCCAATACTTGAGAGACATGAGAGAGGGAATATCTGTTGCTGGGAAATGTCGGAATTTACAATGAAGGGTGAAGTGACACAACACATTATTATTTTAGGCTCATCAGAGACTGAAGTGGTTTTGAAAGAGTTGGTCAAGCCTGTTCAATCTGATTGAATCAGCTTCTGCAAATGCAAGATTTCAGGGATAGGGTAGGGTGGTGGGATACTCTTAGTGGGTCTGTGTGGACTTGTTGGGTCGAATGGCCTGCTTCCACACTGTAGAGATTCTATGATTCTGTGATAAACTGGTCGAGGATATGTACAACACCGGAACTGGATTCAATGGGCTGAAAGGCCTAATTCTGCTTCTCCGTCTGATAGTCTTATGGGCACTATGGGCACTCTAGTGCCATGGTGACAATGTCCCTACCTCTGAATCAAAGTGTCTGGGTTCAATTCCCAACTGTCCTGGAGGCATATTATAACACGTGTGAACAGGTTGACAAAAACTATATGTGTATACATAAAATGACACTTATTGCTGTAAGGAACTTTCGTTTACTTATTTTGTATTTTAAGTGTAAAAAGACCATAAGACCAGAGGAACCGATACAGATCATTCGGCCCATCGGGTCTACCCTGCCATTTGATCATGGCCAAGATGTTTCTCAACCCCATCCTCCTGCCATCTCCCATAATCCCGATGCCCACACTGATCAAGAAACTATCTGACTCTATCTTAAATACACTCAATGACTTGGCCACCACAGCCCTCTGTGGCAATGAGTTCCCCAGAATCCCCCCACTCTAGCTGAGGAAATTCCCCCTCCTCTCAGTTCTAAAGGGTCGCCCCTTCACCCTGAGGCTGTGCCCCCCGGGTCCTAGTCTCTCCCACTGGTCAAAACATCTTCTCCACGTCCACTCTATCCTCTCAGGATTCTGTACATTTCAATGAGATCCCGCCCCCCCCCCCCCACCCTTCTAAACTCCATCGAGTACAGACCCAGACTCCTCAACCGCTCCTCATATGACAAGCCCATCGTCCCCGGGATCATTCTTGCAAACTTCTTTTGGACCCCCTCCAAGGCCAGCATATCCTTCCTTAGCTATGTTAAATTAGTTAATTAGATTTATAAAGGGTTCTTAAATAGGGAATAGAAATGTGAGGGCTCCTGTGGTGCAGTGGTAATGTTCCTGTCTCTGGTCTAGGAAGCTTTGGTTCAAATCCAAACAGCTCTGGAGATGTGTCATAACATCTTTGATCAGGATGAATGAGGAAGAAGCTACAGGCCTCTGAATAGCAGGACAGACTCTAGGGGAGGACATTATCTACATGAGAAGCTATTTGGTTTGGTCTCATGTTCTGGTCATTCCCTCCAGGATTCGGATCCACCCCGCTCCAAACATGTGCCGTAACTGTTCTGAACAGGTTAATCAAAAATATCTGAAAAGGGAATCTGCCCCACAGGTCAGGAAGTTTGTGCCATTTCCCTTTCCTTGGCGTGGAGGAGTTGTGTGGATGGGCTCCTCCACTTCCTGACGGATGCCCACCCCCATCCGCATAATGTCAGTGTAGTGCCCGGTCTCCTGGCGGTGAAGATCCCCAGCAGGAGGCGCTCTGTCAGGGAAAAACTAAGTAACAACAAGGACTGCAGATGCTGGAAACCAGAGTCTAGATCAGTGTGGCGCTGGAAAAGCGCAGCAGGTCAGGCAGCATCCGAGGAGCAGGAAAATCGACATTTCGGGCTCTATTCCTGATGAAGGGCTTTTGTCCGAAACGTTGATTTTCCTGCTCCTCGGACGCTGCCTGACCTGCTGTGCTTTTCCAGAACCACTCTAATCTAGAATCTGGTTTCCAGCATCTGCAGTCCCTGTTTTTACCGAGTTGAATTTAACCCGACTGCGAATCCTCTTGCAAGGATGCCTGCCTTGAAGAGGTTTTCCTCCTCTCTCTACAAGAATCTCAGTGAGTCTCTCTCTCTCTCTCTCACTGCAACCCCCAGGTCACCTCCTCTGCCCCTGAAGCTCTCCATGTAAACAGACTCGCTACCACAGCCACATTTGCTTCCTCAGTGCCTGCCTCCGTAACCAACTCATCCCACACGGACTCCGGACCACCTTTAAACCAGCTGAGTTCGGAACCGAACAGGACAAACAGTACAGACTACGGATTCAAAAACACCAGCAACGGTTCTCCTTCAAGATCCTTCCCTCTGTAAGGGAGTCCACCTTCTAGCCATTACTCTACCTTTGCCATCTAACTAGTATCAATTCAGCATTAATGTAAGTACTAAATGGGGGATGTCTATCAATCTGATTTACCGTATATGCTCGTATAAAAGCCAAACTTTTTAGACTTTTTTTAAGGTTAAATTTATGGGGTCAGCTATTACATGGATGCTACTTTTGAGGGGCTGGAATTCATGTTACCATCCAAAGGGGCCATGCAACAGCAGGTTCACCCAACGCCAGGTCACAAGTAGTTCATGCTGCCTGGAGGGAACAGTTCCACATGTTATTTATTGGTGTGTGTTGGAGGGAGCTGCCTTTAAACTGTTGGTCGCATGTGTGCCCCAAACTGCCAATCCAGGGGTGGCACCCCATTACAGAAGGGAGCAGGCAGAGCAGAGGACTTACATTGTGGGCCTGGCCAAGGTGATTATCAGTAGATCCAGGCAGCAAGCTGCAGAAAGACACTTAGATCTACACATGGGTGTCCTTTGAGAGGGAGCAGGCCTTTTGTGATCAGTGGGAAATGCAGGAGCTAGTGGATAGCATTAACCCATAGGAATGATACCTCAATTTAAACGTTTCAGTTGCTGTTCGGTAAATTTCCATTGACACTTTCACCTTTCACTGTAGGAGGCTGTATAAACTGGTAACTTATCTAAAGCAGTAGAAAATGAATTATTATGAAAAGGGAATGTTAGAACACTGCGCTGGTGGCAGGTAGGAAGCAAGCAGGAATATGGTGCTCTATTAGATTAGATTCCCTACAGTGTGGAAACAGGCCCTTCGGCCCAACAAGTCCACACCGACCCTCCAAAGAGCTAACCCACCCAGACCCATTTCCCTCTGACTAATGCAGCTAACACTATGGGCAGTTTAGAATGGCCAATTCACTTGACCTGCACATCTTTGGACTGTGGGAGGAAACCCACGCAGACACGGGGAGAATGTGCAAACTCCACACAGACAGTCGCCCGAGGCTGGAATTGAACCTGGGACCCTGGTGCTGTGAGGCAGCAGTGCCACCCACTGCAAATAAAGCTAGAATTAAGACAAGGATCTATGCCCATTACTTTAACTTTGCCACCTAACTAGTATCAATTCAGCATTAATGTAAGTACTAAATGGGAGATGTCTATCAATCTAATTTACCGTATATACTCGTATAAAAGCCAAACTTTTTAGACTATTTTTAAGGTTAAATTTATGGGGTCAGCTATTACATGGATGCTACTTTTGAGGGGCTGGAATTCATGTTACCATCCAAAGTACCCTATCGTTAGCAGAATCCCAATTAATCTTGAAACGAATAAAGAAAACATAACAAATTATGGTAATATGACAATAATCCACGAGGGCTACAG
The DNA here is from genome assembly GCF_020745735.1 of Hemiscyllium ocellatum. Classification (NCBI taxonomy): domain Eukaryota; kingdom Metazoa; phylum Chordata; class Chondrichthyes; order Orectolobiformes; family Hemiscylliidae; genus Hemiscyllium; species Hemiscyllium ocellatum. The sequence continues at coordinate 5,057,067 of NC_083445.1, read as the reverse complement.
GAGAACTGAGCTCAGCTGAACTGCACACAAAGGGAGGTTGTCACCAGACTCTGACCTGATGCGTCTTAAACTTTTTTGCCAACTTGGGGTTAATTATACATCCAAACACATAATAACATGAACAGAAAAATTCATGTCCTCATTGTAATATTTATGTACAGGATTATATCTTGACTCAACAATGTAGAACTGTTAACTGTGAAGAACTAGCGTCAACTTTTACATGAGATATATGGAAAATTCCAAATTATTTGGCCAATATTAGAGGGTCGACTTTTCTATGAGATCGATTTTTACTTGGGTATATACAGTAATGGCTTTTCAATAGGCATTTAGTTAATGTCCACCACCGACAAGGCACAAGTCAGGAGGGTGATGGAATACTCCCCACTTGCCTGGATGGGGGCAGCCCCAACAACACTCAAGAAGCTTGACATCGTTCAGGACAAAGCAGCCCGCGCTTGATTGGTCTCACATCCACAAGCACTCACCCCTTCCCTCCTTCCCTTACAAGTGCATAGTTGCAGCAGTGTGCACCATCTACAAAGTGCAGTAAGATGGCTGTGTGAGTGTTTCAAACCTACAACCGCTATCACTTAGAAGGAGATGAACAGTGATAGCTCCTGGATTTATTCATTAACTGGTCAATGAATTGGTTGCATGATGGGGTTGGATCGTACAGTACCAGAAAATGACGCTGACACCACCATCCCCCCACACCACGACCTCTAGAAGGACAAGGGCAACAGTTACATGAGCACATCACTACAGCAGCCTCCTGACTGCTAGGACGATAGATAGATTGCTAACTTGGCCAAAGACAGCAAGGGATGTTGGGTACGTCGGCCAAGTATTTCTCTGAAGTCACAGCACCCACAATGCAAACACAACATCCATTAGCATAATGTAAAAGGAAACGGTTATCCCGGGCAGCCGCGTCCCCAAACAACTTATCCACACAGACAGAAAGTCAGCAGGTGCTGCTCCACAAGGAAACAAACAGGAACAAGCCATCCAAATAACTGACAATGTTTCAAACAATTAAGTGTGTCTCCCTGAATGGCCAGAACTAGAGAACGTTCCAGAAAACCCTTCACCCGCAGACCAATGGTTTTTGGATCTTCTGTAGGCCTTCCAAGGAGACCAGCTTGTGGATGCTGCCTGAACTGCTGTGCTCTTCCAGCACCACTGATCCAGAATCTGGTTTCCAGCATCTGCAGTCACTGTTTTTACCTCAGAGACAGAGACTAGCTGACCAACTGGAGAGAGAGAGAGAGAGAAAGCAGCTTTGCAGACCCACAGACAAAGCCAGGGAGAGAAAACGACTGTGTAAATCTACAAAAGACTCTGGAAATATAGTAAGCTTAAGGGGTTGAATAGGATTAGAGCTTGTATTAAAGGTTATTGTAACTTGTTTCCTAATAAAGTTGGGACTGTTTGCATTAGCTGTGCTCACAGTGATTTGGCTGCTCCGGTGTTATGGGGCACTCGGGCAAATCCATTCATCACATCCAGGTTGGAGTTGTCTAACTTGTTTTAAGGAGGAATTACTCTACACCACCCCCTGCAAGTTCCCCTCCAAACCACTCACCATCCTGACTTGGAAATATATCGCCGTAACTTCACTGGGATAAAATACAGGAACCCACCTCCCCCTCCTCACAGCATTGTGGGTCTACCTAGACTCCATGACTGAAGTTGTTCAAGAAGGGCAGCTCTCCAGATCTCTCTCTCTCTCCGAGGCCAGTGTGTCCTTCCTTAGAATAACCATTCACAGTGTTCCCACTGTGGTCTTACCAGTTCTGCCTGAGCAAACCTCCCAACTTTTATTTTTACTCTATTCCCTTTGAACATTTGAAAGAAAACAGTGATATTGAGGTGGTCCCCATTGCTGAGCTTTGTAATTAAATGTGAGGATTTAAATTGAATTCTACCAACAACCTTCACGGGATTTGAACAACTGACCCAAAGCACCCTAACCAAGTGACATCACCACGACCCCAGTGTTAATCTTAAATCTGACATTGGCCCTTTCTTTTGTTATCTTCAAGTGTGAACAATAGGAACCAAAAACTGGAGTTTTTGGAGTTCAGGCACAGGTCATTGATTTGAGGGATACCTTGACAGACTCAAGGGGCTGACTGGACTCCTCCTGTCCCTATGCTGCTGCAGTGAGTGTCAGAGACAGGCATTAGAGAACGTGACTGACTAGATGGGATACTAGCCACTGTGGAGTTATCGCAAAGTCTATTCCCCGGAGTCCCAAACTGGAGAGACTTAAGTTTAGGTTGAGAGGGGAAAGATTTAAAAGGGATCTGAGAGGCAATTTTTTTTATGCAGAGGGTGGTACGTGTATGGAATGAGCTGCCAGAGGAAGTGGTGGAGGCTGGTACAACTGCAATATTTAAGAGGTAACTGAGAGGGAACATGAATAGGAAGGGTTTGGAGGGATATGGGCCAAATGCTGGCAAATGGGACTAGATTAATGTCGGATATCTGGAGGGCGTGGACAAGCTGGACAGAAGGGTCTGTTTCCATGCTGCACATCTCTATGGCTATAAGTCACCCTTTCATCACATGGATTCTGACCAGTTAGTTCAGAACCGGATCTCAGAGTGAACAGGACCTCTGACACGCCTGTTTACATCTGTCAGCCAGGGCTCCCTGATTGGACCCGGGTAACAGCCCCCAAGTCAGGCAACTCCTACTGCATGAGGTCGAACTGGCTGAACCCATTCCAATGCCGACAGAGACCTAGTGAAGCAGGGCTGGGAGACCTGGGTGAATCACTCCAAGTGCAGCATCTTAAATCAAAACCTGTGAACGAAACCTCAGGGGAGTCACAAACAGAGGCTGAAAGGCCAGCCACGGGTGACTGAGATCGAGTGAAATGAAGCAAACACACTCTACAGTTAAAAACCAACTCCACCCGATGCACCAGTCACAACACAACTGGCCTGGACTCAACGGGTAGACTGAAGAGATGGCCTCTGGTGCCAATACTATGGCAGTGCCAGGAGTTTCTCCCAAGATTCCATCAGACCTCCTCTGTTTGCGTGCCGTATAAACTATGCCACTTCCTACAGTGCAAAAGTGCAGCCCCAATGCAGGGGGAAGTCCACAACTAGCATTTGTTAATCAGTTCCCTGTGTCTATGCAAATCCCGCCACTGAAAATGCCTGAAAGGGATTGTTGTTGAGTAGTTTGTGTGTGCTTGTGAATTGACTGTAATCGTTACTATCCACTGTATTTGCTGTAAATGCCAGTCAGTTCACCCACCTATACAGCAGGGAAACAGACCCTGAAGTCTGTGTCGAACATAATCCCAAACTAAACGAGTTCCCACCTACCTGCTCCTGGCCCATATCCCTCCAAACCCTTTCCTATTCATGCACTTAGCTGAAAATGTGTTGCTGGAAAAGCGCAGCAGGTCAGGCAGCATCCAAGGAACAGGAGACTTGACGTTTCGGGCTTAAGCCCTTCTTCAGGAACGATTCCTGACCTGCTGCGCTTTTCCAACAACACATTTTCAGCTCTGATCTCCAGCATCTGCAGACCTCACTTTCTCCTATTCATGGACTTATCCAAATGTCTTTTAAACACTGTAACTGTCCCCACATCCACCACTTCCTCAGGAAGGTCATTCCACACGTGAGCCATCCTCTGTGTAAGATATTTGCTCTTCATGTTTCTTTTATATTTCTCTCCTCTCAACTTAAAGATGTGCTCCCCTTGTCTCGAAATCCCTCATCCTTGAGAAAATACCATTAACGTTAACCCTGTCTATACCCCTGATTATTTTATAAACCTCTATCAGGTCGCCTCTCAACCTCCTACATTCCAGTGAAAATAGTCCCAGCCCCTCAGGCCTCTCTTTCTAACATACTTATTCATGACAGTGGGGGAGAAATTGACTGCTTTTCTCTCACACACCCCCAGTGTGAGATGAATGTTTGTGGGTGTGGTACTAATCAAGAGGGCTGCTTTGTCCTGGATGATGTCAGACTTATTGAGTGTTGTTGGATCTGCCCCCATCCAGGCAAGTGGGGAGTATCAGCCAGAGGGTGGTGGGCCTGTGGAATTCATTGCCGCAGAGTGCAGTGGAGGCCGGGACGCCTAAATGTCTTCAAGGCAGAGATTGATAAGTTCTTGATGTCACAAGGAATTAAGGGCTACGGGGAAAATGTGGGTAAGTGGAGTTGAAATGCCCATGATTGAATGGCGGAGTGGACTCGATGGGCCGAATGGCCTCACTTCCACTCCTATGTCTTATGGTCTTATTCCATCACACTCCTGACTTGTACCTTGTAGATGGTGGACAGGCTTTGAGGAGTCAGGACGTGCAGCGATGGTTGAGATCAATACCCCACCCTCCCCCCAATATCTCTTGATCCCTTGAGCCATAAGAGCTATATCTAACTCCTTCCTGAAACCACAGTGTTCTGGCTTCAGCCACTGACTGTGGGAGTGAATTCCAACCATTCTCCCCACTCTCTGGATGAAGACATTTCCCCTCATTTCAGTCTTAAAAGGTTTTCACCTGATCCTTAAACTATGACCCCTGGAAGGAAGTGACAGTGCCTTGTAGGAAGCCATTTTTCTCGCTCCCCATCCCCTTTCACTCTGTACTGCACTAGGTGTGTTGGCAAACATTTGGTATTTATGTCCGCAGAGTGTGTCTTGACTGTACAGCCCTGTGTCAGAGTCAACGACCATGTCCAATGAGTACACTTCAAAAGGACTTCACCAGCTGTGAAGCAGTTCGGGACATCCTGAGGTTTTGTGAGAGGCGCTATGTGAATGCAAACCTCCCTGTCGGCTCTTCATATAGCCTGCGATTGGTGAAATGGCCCCAGTTGCATTATGGGTGGATGGCCCAAGGGAAACTTACCAGCAAAACCTACCGAGCAGGTGACCAAGACGGAGATCGGAGGTTGATCTCAGGGTAATGGTGGGGGAAAGGTTGCAGAAGGGAGTTACAGATTTCCCACCCCCATTAATGCCAGAGCCCATGGAGGGGGGTGCAGAGTCAAGAATGAACAGGCAATTGGACAGAATTGGAGTACAGTGATCTCAGAGGGATGTAGGGTTTTCAAAATGTAGAGGCACGGAAGATAGGGAGCAGCCCATTCTCCCCATTCCTCCAAACAATATAATCATGGCTGATTGTTGAGATCAATACCCCAACTCCCACCCTCCCTCCATATCTCTTGATCCCTTGAGCCGTAAGAGTTATACCTATCTCCGTCCTGAAACCACAGCGTTCTGGATTCAGCCACTAATTGTGGGAGTGAATTCCAACCATTCTCCCCACTCTGAAGACATTTCTCCTCAACTCAGTACTAAAAGATCTATGGCCCCCTAAACTATGGCCCCCTGGTTCTGTACTTCCCCACCGTGGGGAACATCCTTCCCACAGACAACCTGCCTAGTCTTATTGGAATTGATAGGTTTCTGTGAGACCTCCCCACCTCTTTCTTCTGCATACAATCCTCACTGACTCAATCTTTTCTCAAATGTCAGTCTCTACCTCAAAGACTATGGGCCCTGACAACATTCCAGCAATAATTAGATTAGATTAGATTACTTACAGTGTGGATACAGGCCCTTCGGCCCAACAAGTCCACACCGACCCGCCGAAGCGCAACCCACCCATACCCCTACATTTTACCTAACACTACAGGCAATTTAGCATGGCCAATTCACCTGACCTGCACATCTTTGGACAGTGGGAGGAAACCGGAAGACAATGCTGAAGACTTGTGCTTCAGAACTCGCCTCTCCCCTAGCCAAGCTGTTCCACTACAATTACAGCACAGGCGTCTACTCAACAATGTGGAAAATTGCCCACGTATGTCCTACTCATAAAAAAGTAGGACAAATCCAACCCAGCCAATTATCGCCCAATCAGTCTACTCTCCATCATCAGTAAAGTGATGGAAGGTGTCATCAACAGCGCTATCAAACAGCGCTTCTCAGCAATAAACTGCTCAGTGGTGCCCAGTTTGGGTTCTGCCAGGGTCACTCAGCTCCTGACCTCATTACAGCCTTGATTCAAACATGGACAGAAGAGCTGAATTCCAGAAGGGAGGTGAGAGAGACAGCCCTTGACATCAAGGCTGCATTCGACCGAGTGTGGCATCAAAGAGCCCTGGCAAAACTGGAATCAATGGGTATCAGGGGGCAAACTCTCCAGTGGATGGAGTCTCACCTGATACATAGGAAAGTAGTCGTGTTTGTTGGAAGTCAGTCATCTCAGCTCAGGATATCTCTGCAGGAGTTCCTCAGGGTAATGTCTGAGACTCAATCATCTTCAGCTGCTTCATCAATGATCTTCCCTCCATCATAAGGTGAGAAGTGAGGATGTTTCCCAATGAATGCACAATGACAGCACCATTTGCAACTCCTCAGACAATGAAGCAGTCCATGTTCAAATGCAATAAGATCTGGACAATATGCAGACTTGAGCTGACAAGTGGTAAATAATATTCGTGCCATTTGAATGCCAGGCTATGACTATCTCCAGTAAGAAACAATCTATCCACTGCTCCTTGACATTCAATGGTGTGACCATCACCGAATTCCCCACTACCAACATCCTTGGGGATTGACCAGAAACTCAACTGGACTCACCACATAAACACAATGGCTACAAAAGTGAATCAGAGCCTAGGAATACTGCAATGAATAATGCACCTCCTGACTCCCCATAGCCTGTCCACCATCTACAAGGCACAAGTTGGGAGGGTGCTGGAATACTCCCCACTGGTCTGAATGGGGGCAGCTCCAACAACACTCAAGAAGTTTGACATTATGCAGGACAAACCACCCACCTGATTGGCACCACATCCACAAACTTCCACTCCCTCCACCACCGGCGCTCAGCAGCAGCAGCAGTGCGTACCATCGACAAGATGCACTGCAGAAAATCACAAAGCTCCTCAGACAGCACCTTCCAAACCCATGTCCACTTCCATCTCGAAGGATAGGGACAGCAGAGGCATGGGAACACCACCTGCTGCAAGTTCCCCTCCAAGTCACTCACCATCCTGACTCGGAAAATTATCACCGTTCCTTCAGTGTCACTGGGTCAAAATCCTGGAATTCCCTCCCTAAGGGCATGGTGGGTCAACCCACAGCAGGTGGGCTGCAGCGGTTCAAGAAGGCAGCTCACCCCCCACCTTCTCAAGGGGGCAACTAGGGACGGGCAATAAATGCTGGGCCCAGCCAGCGACATCCACACCCTGCAATCCCAGGATAGTCCTACTATCCCAGGAATCAATTCAGTAAATCTTTATTGCTCTCTCTCTGTAGTCAGCTCATCATCCCACAGATAAGGAGACCAAAACTGCACACAATGTCTGAGGTACAATCTCATTAATGCCCTGTATAATTGCAGCACAACATTGTTTAAAAATAGACAGAAAGCAGGCGGGGTTCCTCTTGGACTGAGTCAGACTTCTAGGCCGGCCGTCACGAATTGTCCACTGGCATTGCCATCAACCTAAGCCACGTGTATCCGCTGGGAAATCACTCTGATGATGCCCGTGACGGATTGAAACATGAATAATCATTTCTTAAAACATGCAGAGAATCGGACACCTCCCGCGGGAACAGTCCCGAATGAATCACAAAATCTAACACGTTTCAAAGAGACTGGAGCCTGAAACGATGTGGAAATTGACCGGAGCTGAAACATCGCTCAGCCTACCTTGGCATGGCCTACATTGTCGCTGGGTAGCTGCAGACCCAACCTCAATTTTCTTCCATCGGCTTAAGCCCAAGTTACGTCAGGATTGTTTGAAGGCCTAGCTGGTTTTCTTCTTGTGATATCTTACCAAACCCACCTCATTAACCACCTACCCCACCCCCCTACAACATCCCTGCCCCCACCAACATTGTCCAATTCCAGCTACAGCTCACTACTGCCATGGTATCCCAGAATGCACTGGCGTCCCTTCAGCCCACGCCATCTTGAAAAGCCTTGGTCAGTCTGGGCTGCACTGTACCGTCTCTGACATCTACCCCAGGATATCGCAGACGGGGAGGTGGGCAAGTTGTTGCCAGATGGTGTGGTGCATGTGCAAGATTTTCTCTTTCCCCCACCCACCCCGTGACCAGCTGTGTAGGCTTTGACGCTGGACTGTGCCAGCCTGGTGTGAGACTGGCGCTGAGTTGAAGCGGGCTCAGCCATCTGGAGGGATGGCCAGCCCTGAAGGAAGACGGTCAATGACTCGCCATCCCTCCAGCCTAAGTGCCACCCTCTTCTGCCCCACACCTCTCTCTCTCTGCCTGTGCGACTGTACCCTCCTCCCACATGTGCTACCACTACCGCCAATGCCTTCCCTTGTCCGATGCCACCCACTCCAGTTCCCATCCTGGTGAAACAGTTGAGGCTACCTCAATTGAACGTTTTTAAGGCTAAGATAGATAGATTTTTGAACAGTAAAGGAATGAAGGGTTATGGTGAGCGGGCGGGTAAGTGGAGCTGAGTCCAACGAAAGATCAGCCATGATCGTATTGAATGGTGGAGCATGCTTGAGGGGCCAGGCGGCCTACTCCTGCTCCTCGTTCTTAACTCCTGACACCATTAACCCTCCCTGCCTCTGCGCGGCCTGGTCACTCCCCCAGCCACACAGAAGGTAACAGCAGTGCCACCCACTGACAAGCCCTGTAATACCCGCCCCTCTCTCACTGTCAAAGGGAAACAGTCCACAACAGGGCAGAAAGAGTCAAGACGAAAGGTGGACTACTCAACATCCAACTCCTTATCTCCTATTGGGAGAGAATCCTGTCTCTGGCCAGCTTGAGCAGCTGACTGAGTGTGCCCAACCCCCAGCACTGGTTTTTGGAGGTTGCTCCTGACTCACTGCACTGAGGAGAGGTTGGCCTACCTAAAGGTATCTGACAACTACGGCAAGTTTCCTGGCATTGTAACTGTGTTCAATGGCAAGGCAAGATGTCCCTGCTATAAGAAGAATGTTGTGAACGGGTTCAGAAAAGATTTAACAAGGATGTTGCCAGGGTTGGAGGGTTTGAGCTACAGGTAAAGGCTGGGACTATTTTCCCTGGACTGAGGGGTGACCTTACAGAGGTTTATAAAATCATGAGGAGCAAGGATGGGGTGAAAAGACAAGGTCTTTTCCCTGGGGTCGGGGAGTCCAGAACTAGAGGGCATAGGTTTAGGGTGAGAGGGGAAAGATATAAAAGAGACATAAGGGGCAACTTTTTCACGCAGAGGGTGGTACGTGTATGGAATGAGCTGTCAGAGGAAGTGGTGGAGGCTGGTATAATTGCAACATTTAAAAGGCATCTGGATGGGTATATGAATAGGAAGGGTTTAGAGGGATACGGGCCGGGTGCTGACAAATGGCACTAGGTTAGTTTAGGGGATCTGGTCAGCATGAATGAGTTGAACCGAAGGGTGTGTTTCAGTGCTGTACATCTCTATGACTCTATGTCTCTCTCTGCACCTTCTCTGTGGCAGTAACACTGCATCCTACACTCTGTTCTACTACCCTGACACACCTTGTAGGGTACAATCTGCCTGTCCAGCACTGCCTGTGACAACAATCAAGCAATCATTCCTGAGACTTGAGGGCAGAAACTGTGCTGTCACCCGTGGCTGAGGGCAAACTGCATTGTCAGGGGTGCCATCCTCCAAATTAAACCCAGGCCAGATCAGCCCTCACACAGGACCATGGAAGTGTTACAGTGCAGGAAGAGGCCATTCAGCCCCTTGGGTCTGTACTGGTTTCTGAGTGCCTTTGTACCATCCTGCTTCTTTCCCCCATGATCCTGTGTGTTATCGGTGAGCAATAACAGATCCCGCAGCATTGCTTCGAAGAAGAAGATCCGAGGAATTATCCCTGGGGACCCAGTGGATGTGTATCCCCCGCCCATGTTATTTGTTCAATATCACTGTCACTGTCTGTGGGAGTTTCCTGTACACAGAATGTGCGACCATACAGCAGTCACTACACATCAAAAGCACCTCATTGGCTGCAGAGGCATTCCGAGGTTGAAAAAGGAACTATATAAATGCAAAGATATTGTCTTTTCCAGTTCTGGGTTTCTGGTCAAATGTTTGTTAGAGAATGTCAACAGTTGAGAAACTACAAGCTTCACTGATGTTGAAGGAAGCTAAAACTGGGTGGGTTTATTTTGCAGCTAGAGTCATAACTGTTTCTCTCAGGCTGCCTGACATCTGCAGTGAGTGAAAACGTAAATAGATCAAGGCATTCAGCTTTCATTCAGCAGCTCCTGTGGTTTTTAAGATAGCATCTCTCCATAAAGCCCCTTCCTTGCACTCTCATCGCTGTCTCACTACAGAGTGGCCAACTCCACAAAGATAGCACAGGAAATAAACTCACCTCCAACACATCCTCTAATGACGGGCAGGTGGTGGGATAGTGGCTGGCTTTAGAGCTGAAGTCCTGAGGGCAAGGTCTCAACTTTCACGGTGTGCAGCTGATGGAATATGATTTCAATTAAAGGGAAATATGAAACTACTCTCAGTAATGGTGCCCATGACACCCATCATCATCTGTGTTCAGGGAATGAAATCGCCTGTCCTTATCCTCACCTGGTCTGGGCCTACACGTGACTCGAGATCCACAGCATTATGTTTAACTCTTAATCGGAATCGTAGGGCCATTAAAATAGTTCATTTGAACAATTTGTTTGTTGTGAAAGTGTTGGTGAATTGTGGGGGGTTGGGGTGATCACCACAGTACTCCATCTCAGTCAGGTGGACATCTTCTATCCCAGTTGGCCCAGTTGACTGGAGGATAGACCGATAGTGAGGGAGGGGGCTGACTGGTTCGGAGTGGGGGGAGGTGAGCATTGCCGTCCTAACCTGTGAAGTTGTCCTCCCTGAGCAACCAGGAGCCCAGTCCAAGCAAGTCCAGGCAACATGGCATCCCATCATGACCCAGCAGCACAAGCACAGTGAACATGGGGGCCTGTCCCCATCTTCCACCACTGCTTCCTCACACATCCCCCCAATCCCCTCTTCTCACACTCACACACATGCGCATATATTCATGTACACACGCGCGCACACACACACACACACATACACTCCTCACACTCACAAACACACGCAAACTCCTCACATGCACACACACACAAACACTCACACACACACACCCACACACACCCACACACATACCCACACACAAACACACATCTACACACTCACACCCACACACAAACACTCACACACACATACACATATACACACACACCCACACACACACGCACACATAAACACACACATACCCACACACTCATGTACACACATTCACACACAGACACACACACACCTACAAACACACACACACACACACACACACACACACACACACACACACACACACACACACACACACACACACACACAACAAATCTCAATCACTACCCTGACCAAAGTGCCAACAGCATTTACATTGAAATGTGGTGCCAGCATTCAAATCGTGGGTATGACAGTCAGAGATTTGTCCTGGTGGCATTACGTATCCAGTTATAAACCACAAACAGTTTTAGTCATGTCACCTCAACTCTGCCTCCTGCCAGACACGGCTAATTGCTTTCAATCCCTACCTAAGACTGTCCTTGTCTCTCGGTTATTTATAGCAGTTGTTCATTACTGCTGTCTTCATATGGAGCAGTTTCTCTTTGATGATTCTTTCAATCCAGGGACAGCTATTAAAGTTGTGAAGTTTGTAATTTCACAACAGAAAGTCTTGAAAACCACACATCGTGTCAATTTTAATCCAGGAATTAAAATTCCCAGCACACTTCCCATCTTCAAAGCTTAGAATTCAATTCCGCCACCCTTCCCCCACAACTAGCCCAGAGGGAATTGCCAGCAAACAAAGACATGCACACTGGCTCAGTGGTTAACACTGCTCCCCGACAGTGCCAGGGTCCCAGGTTCGATTCCACCCTCAGGCGACTGTCTGTGTGGAGTTTGCACATTCTCCCTGTGTCGGTGTGGGTTTCCTCTGGATGCTCCAATTTCCTCTCACAGTTCAAAGATGTGCAGGTTAGGGTGGATTGGCCATGGGAAATTGCTCATAGTGTCCAGGGATACGCAGGCTAGGTGGGTTAGCCATGGGGAATGCAGGGATAGGGAGGTGGGTTGCTCTTCAGAGGTGCAGCATGGACTCAATGGGCTGAATGGCCCGTTTCCACACTGTGAGGATTCTATGGCTCAGTAATAGTATGGAAATGAGTGTACAAATGTGCTGGATCCTTATTCTGAGATGTTCAAGACAAACTGGCCCAGGATGTATTAGCCATGGACTCTTGTGATGCAGTGTTAGCATAAGGAGGCATATCTGAACAGATTGGATTTTAAAATGAGCATGAACACGGTCTGCTGGTTTTTCCTCAAGTCCTTTGTGGGATTTGATTTTCTCTGCACTCCAATACGCGGAGTTGATATTCCGTATACCAATATGTTTCCAATATTACAACATCAGAATCAGAGCGCTATCCTAGTGTTGCCTGAAGCTGGTTTTCCACTTTAAGCTGCATTCTCAGGGTGCAGAGAGACCCAGCGAGCTGTCTTCCTCACTCCCAGCATCTTTGCAGAATCACCTTCTACAAAAGCCTTGCACACTGCCTTGCTCTGCTTATGAGGAAACTGTTGACAGGGAGGAAGTGGGACTGAATCATTTTCAGTCTATACTGAGCTGGGGGACTGGTGGCTGTGAACTATCTAACAGTGTGCCAGACTACAACATGACATAATTTGAAGAGAAGGCTACTGAGCAATCTGCAAACTTGCTCTGAAACCTGGTACAGGCGTTTGCCAGAAACTTGGTTTCAGTTTTGTCGCTTGCATTCTGGGTCAGTGGCAACATGAAACGCTACGGCTTCATGACCCAGTGCAGAATCCAGGCTGACTTCAAGGCCTCTCTCTGAGGCCAGTGTAACCACTGCAAAGAATAGCTGAGAGGTTCATCCCTCAGGGCAGTGCAAGTCAACACTTAGAATCACAGATTCCCTACAGCGTGGAAACAGGCCCTTCGGCCCAACCAGTCTACTCCGAAGAGCATCCCACCCAGACGCATTCCCCTACCCGACATTTACCACTGACTAATGTGCATTACCTACACACCCCTGAACACTATGGGTGATTTAGCATGGCCAATCCACCCTAACCTACACATCCCTGAACACTATGGGTGATTTAGCATGGCCAATCCACCCTAACCTACACATCCCTGAACACTATGGGTGATTTAGCATGGCCAATCCATCCTAACCTACACATCCTTGGATTGTGGGAGGAAACCGGAGCGCCCAGAGGAAACCCACACAGATACTGGGAGAATGTGTACACACAGTCCACATACAGTCGCCCGAGGCTAGAATCAAACCCAGAATTAACTGCCTGTGAGCCGCATTCAATAATAGATTTAACTGGGCTATAGGACCTTGCCGTGCCCAGTATTGCAGTGGGGACTGTTGTTCCACAGCAGGGACTATATCTCAAAAAGCACTGAACGTGTGTGTGTGTGTTTATGTATGTGTGTGTTTGTGTGCGTGTGAGAGTGTGTTTGTGTGTTTGAGTGTGTGTGTATTTGTGTGTGTGTATGTGTGGGGGAGTGTGTTTGTCTGTGTGTATTTGTGTATGTGTGTGAGAGAGAGAGAGAGAGAGAGTGTGTTTGTGTGTGTGTTTGTGTGTGTGAGCGTGTGTGTATTTGTGTATGTATGTGTGCGTGGGAGTGTGTTTGTCTGTGTGTATTTGTGTATGTGTGAGAGAGAGAGTGTGTGTATTCATGTGCACAGATATTTCTTCCAGAATGCGATAGTTGCGTCCCTGAGCGATCCCACATTAGACAAAAATCGCCCAACACAAACAACCCTTAGAGTGTTGGTGATGAAATCACGTTGCAGACAACACACGCTTTAAAAGTTCCCATTTTGGAAACAGCGTTCCCAATTCACCCAATCGCATAACAGCCAATTCACATTAACGAAAGACGTGTTATAGCAGGACAACCTGTATGTGTGTGTGAATGCAAGAGTGTGTGTGTGTGTGTGTGTGTGTGTGTGTGTGTGTGTGTGTGTGTGTGTGTGTGTGTGTGAATGTTGCTATGTTCTTGTGTGTCTATGTCTGCATATGCATATGTGTCTGTCTGCATATGCGTGACCATGTGAATGAACATATATGTGTGCATGTGTCCGTGTAAGGGGGCAGGAATGCAAGGGCTGGATATAAATGAGCTTTAATGAGGAATTCGATGATCATTTGATGTGTCCAGTTTGGGGAGTTTAATCAGGCCACAGTGCAGAGGATGGGGACCCAGGGGGTTTCTGTCCCTGACCCAACTAAAACCCAGATGGGAACGCTTCCCATCCAACCCCCAATTGAGACCTTTAAAATGGGAAATCAGTTGCCTCTTAAGGCCCCCATCCCTTTACCATTGATATTAACCCCCACTCCCCAATACCCACCCAAGGAGTGTACAGGCTAGTTACGTAGGCTTGCTCCTGGTCTCCTGGAGAAGTCCATCATCGAAAAACCTCAATCACAGATGAGGGTGCTCAGTCAAGATGGTCTTTGCTGATTCATGATCCAACCCAACCCTCCTACAGCATACAGCCTCCTGCCATATGTGTTGTGAAAACTACTCCAACAAGCTCATTGTTAGGGTAGAGAGCTGCCACATTGCTCTATTGGGTCAAAGGGACTTTCTGATCAGTAGTGGTTCAGGGCTGAATGACTGGTGAGTCTAAACATTGGTGAGTCATTTGTATCAGCTTATAGTTGGTTGATCATGTGTAGGACCTATGATTACTTGGAGCTGGAAATGACACATCTGATCTCACCTGGATCTCCATCTGGATTCCAGATCTCTCACCCAGGGACGTATGACCATCATCAGACTGGGAGGAGCCTGAAGCAGCCTTTGATATTAACCCTTTCAGGATAGGACCCCTCCCTGTGTCACCCCCCCTGGCCTGGGATCCTGGGTGCTGAGTCTAACCCCATTCCCCTCAGGGGTGCTGCCTTTCCATAAAGCTTTCAGCTTCTTTCTGATTGGTGGACACAAACTCTGCACTCCCTTCCCATCCCTCCCCCCTGCCCCACCAGGATCCAGGAGAAGACCCTCTGCCGTCCAGTCAAGTGCCTGAGTGGCAGTTAATTTCATCCAGCAGGCAGGCGCTCCCTCACCTGTTTGAAATCCAGCCTGACGTGGACCCCGTGTGGAATAGACAGTCATGGATTTATAGTTCTAAAGCTTTTCCTGTGATTTCTGATCCAACTGTAGACAGAGCGGTTACGGCAGAAGGACCGTACCATTTGTGTTAAGGCTCCACATGAGCTTCCTCTAACCTTGCTTCATCTCACCCTGCAATGATCAGAACCAGCTAGGTCTTATTGACTATGCGGTCGCTGGCTGCAGTTGCTAGCCTGGACCTGTCAGGGAAGCCATGGCTGTCCAATCCAGGTCGCTCTGCTCCAGCGTGGGTTTCATGAACGTGAATTCACTGTCACGCGGCCGGCGATGTGGGAACGCTGTGTCTAACAAGTGAACTTTCAAGAGGTGTGTGTTGGCTCTAACGCGATTCCGGCCCCATCGGTTTAAACGCTGCGGGCTCTCGGGATGACTTTCTTTCAAGGTCACATCAGAACTGAGCTATCGCAGAGCCGACTGTATAAGCAGGAGTTTCCAGGGGACTGACTCCAAGCTGGCCTGAACCAGTGCACTCTGCACAAGTAAAGAAAGCGTGGTTTGGTGACAGAATCCCAGCCTTTGTGCAGTTATTTCACCCGCTTGACCTTTCTCCCTCTTGAGATTATCCAACTTCCCCTTCAACACGTCTCTGTTATTCACCTGAACCATTCCCTGTGGTACCACACTCGTAGCAGCTCCTGGGTAGGCATCTTTCTCCTGTGACCCTCCTATTGGATTTACTAGTGACCACCTGATATTTAAGGCCCCGGTCCTAGGCTGCCCCATAGTTACATCTCTCCTACTGACCCCCTTCCTCAATTAAGGAGAGACAGCGGTGTAGTGGCGATGACACTAATGTTCAGGACACTGGGCTCAATTCCGTGGTCAATGATAAGATCCGATTTCACCGAAAGGGGTTAGATCACGATCTTGGAGGTTAAAAGGAATGGAGAGGGAACTGGATGGTCAGCCATGATCATATTAAATAATGGAGTAGGTTTGAAGGGCCGAATGTCTCCTATTTTCTTTGTTTTAAAAATCTGTAATTAAAATCCAGTCTAATAATGCCCACTGTCAATTGTTGTTAAAAACCCCATCTGGTTCACTAATGGGCGGCACGGTGGCACAGTGGTTAGCACTGCTGCCTCACAGCGCCTGTAGACCCGGGTTCAATTCCCGACTCAGGCGACTGACTGTGTGGAGTTTGCACGTTCTCCCCGTGTCTGCGTGGGTTTCCTCCGGGTGCTCCGGTTTCCTCCCACAGTCCAAAGATGTGCGGGTCAGGTGAATTGGCCAAGCTAAATTGCCCGTAGTGTTAGGTAAGGGATAAATGTAGGGGTATGGGTGGGTTGCGCTCCGGCGGGTCGGTGTGGACTTGTTGGGCCGAAGGGCCTGTTTCCACACTGTAAGTCTAATCTAATCTAATCCCCGAGGGAGGAAGAACCAGCCGTCCTTACTCAGTCTGGCCTACATGTGACTTCAGACCCACACCAATGCGGTTGACTCTTAACTGCTCTCTGGGCAATTAGGGATGGGCAATAAATGCTGGCCTGGCCTTTGATGTCCACACCCCATGAGTTTTTTTTAAATTAAGGACTTTCATCAGATTTCATCAACTTCTGTTTTTTTTCTCTCTCTAGAGGGGATGAAACAGGCCCACTCTGGGTCAGCCTTGCTGTTGGCAATACCTCATTTCAGGTGTCACCATTATCAATCTTTTTTTTACAATGCATCTATCTCCTCTTTTGGTAACATGGAGACAAGTATGGCACTCAATATCTCAGTCTGCTCAAACCAAGGGTTTACACAAGTTTAACGTCAGCTTTTCAATTCTATCCTTCATCTTTGATCGAGATTTATTGCCCCAATTATCTATCTTTGCCTTAAAGACACTCAACGAGGTAGACTCAACGAGGTAGACTCAACTGCTTCTCTGGGCAGGGAATTCCACAGGTTTCCATCTCTCTGGGTGAAGAAATTCCTCCTCAGCTCCGTCCTAAACCTGCTCCCCCGCTCCCCCCCCACTTATTTTGAGACTAAGCCCCCTCGTTCTAGTTCCATTCCCCCCAGTGGAATAAACCTCCCTGCTTCCATCTGATCTATTCCCTTCCTAATTTTATATGTTTCTGTGAGAATTCACTCCCCCTCCCCCAACTCTTCTAAATTCCAATGTGTATAGTTCCAGTTCAGCCTCTCCTCACAATTCTCCAACCAAACCTCCTCTGCACCCCTTCCAGACATTCCTAAAACGTCCGAGACGCAATGACCGAAACGCCGATTCTCCTGCTCCCTCAGATGCGGCCTGACCTGCTGTGCTTTTCCAGCACCACACTCTCGACTCTGATGTCCAGCATCTGCAGTCCTCACTTTCACCCATCACCCTGTCCAGCACCACTGCATCCTTTCTCAAGTACGGAGACCAGATTTTTATTTGATCAGTAAAAGGAATTAAGGGTGAGAGGGCGGGTAAGTGGAGCTGAGTCCTTGAAAACAGTCAGCCCTGACCTTATTGAATGGTGGAGCGGGCTTGAGGGGCCAGACGGCCTACTCCTGTTCTTATGTTCTTATGTTCAATTAAGTCAATAGCTCCATTATGGCCCCAGCATGCGACCATCCTCAGATTTTAGAAAGTAACTCTTCTATTTATCTTGTCAAGGATTTGAGCTATAGGGAGAGTTTGAATAGAGTAGGGTTGTTTGGTTCTGTTCGCCGAGCTGGGAATTTGTGTTGCAGACGTTTCATCCCCTGTCTAGGTGACATCCTCAGTGCTTGGGAGCCTCCTGTGAAGCGCTGTGAAGGGGACGAAACGTCTGCGACACAAACTCCCAGCTCGGTGAACACAACCACAACAACGAGCACCTGAGCTACGAATCTTCTCACAAACTTTGAACACCTACAGGCTAGGGGTGTTTTCCCTGGAGCGTCGGAGGCTGAAGGATGACCTTATAGAGGTTGATAAAATCATGAGGGGCATAGATAGGGTAAATAGACAAAGTCTTTTCCCTGGGGTGGTGGAGTCCAGAACTAGAGGGCATAGGTTTAGGGTGAGAGGGGAAAGATTTAAAAGAGACCTAAGGGGCAACGTTTTCCGACAGAGGGTGGTACGTGTATGGAATGAGCTGCCAGAGGAAGTGGTGGAGGCTGGTACAATTGCAACATTTAAGAGGCATTTGGATGGATATATGAATAGGAAGGGTTTGGAGGGATATGGGCCGGGTGCTGGCAGGTGGGACTAGATTGGGTTGCCATATCTGGTCGGCATGGACGGGTTGGACCGAAGGGTCTGTTTCCGTGCTGTACATCTCGATGACCTAAGACCTACACTGTCAGTGAGAGATTTACAGCTCTGACAGAGAAAGTTGATCCTGGTCAGCTGTGTTTCAGTTTTATAATGGGGGATTGTGATGGGCTACTTAGCAATATGTGCCGTAGTTGGCTCATTATTAGTAATATGCTCAGAATGAGTCACTGACCAGCAGAGCAGCCCAAACCAAAGGTTGTGGTTTGTTCGCAAAGGGCAGCTTTGTTCTTTATGAAGTTCAATGTGAATTCCCACACTGAAATGAGGTAACTGGGCCTGAGTATGGGGGACTGTTGGCTTTTAGATACCACACAGGAAGTCATGCATCTTCACCTCCTCAGCGAATATGAATGACAAGAGAGCAATGGGGGGGGGAGGGGAGGTGGGGGTGGGGGGAGGGGGTTGGGCACAGCACAGGTTACAGAGCAATTTTGCTCTTGACATCGGTCGTTGAAACCAAAACAGAAATTGCTGGAGAAACTCAGCGAGTCGGAGCAGAGAGCGAGAAAGCAGAGGTCGATGACTCTTCCTCCGAGCGGGACTTGAAACGTTAACTCTGCTTTCTCTCTGCACAGGTGCTGCCAGGCCTGCTGAGTTTCTCCAGCAATTTCTGTCTTTTTTTCCGATTCCCAGCGTCCGCAGTTCTTTGTTTAACTTTGTGACCCTTGCTGTCTGTCACTCTGATACTGACTAATGCCAGTTTGTGGTGGGGGGTAGTTCACTTCCACCTCCCTCTGTCCCTGTCTTTATCTACTGGGTTTACAATGGGAAAGTAAAACCACTAAAGTGTGTTAAATAGAAAACTTGCCTTAAATTTAGTGGTTCAGTGGTTAGCACTGCTGCCTCACAGCACTACGGACCCAGGTTCGTTTCCAGCCTTGGGCAACTGCCTGTGTGGATTAGACTAGATTCCCTACAGTGTGGAAACAGGCCCTTTGGCCCAAGTCCACACCGACCCTCCGAAGAGTAACCCACCCAGACCTATTACCTTACCCTATGTTTACCCCTGACTAATACACCTAACAGTATGATGAAGGGCTTTTGCCCGAAACGTCGAATTTCCTGTTCCTTGGATGCTGCCTGACCTGTTGCGCTTTAACCAGCAACACATTTTCAGCTCTAATACACCTAACACAATGTGCAATTTAGCATGGCCAATTCACCTGGTCTGCACATGTGGGTGGCACGATGGCTCAGTAGTGAGCAATGCCTCACAGCACCAGGGTCCTGGGTTCAATTCCTGCCTGTCTTTGTGGAGTTTGCACATTCTCCCCGTGTCTGCGTGGGTTTCCTCCGGGTGCTCCGGTTTCTTCCCACAATCCAAAGATGTGTAGGTCAGGTGAATTGGCCGTGCTAAATTGCCCACAGTGGTAGGTGCGTTAGTCAGGGGTAAATATAGGGTATGGGAATGGGTCTGGGTGGGGCCTCTTCGGAGGGGCAATGTGGACTTGTTGGGCCTGTTTCCACACCTTAGAGAATCTAATTTAATTTTTGTGATTGTGGGAAGAAACCCACACAGACACGGGGAGAATGTGCAAACTCCACACTGACAATCACCCGAAGCAGGAATCGAACCTTGGTCCCTAGTGCTGTGAGGCAGCAGTGCTAACCACTGAGCCACTGAGCCACCGTGCCGCCCCTGGAGTTTGCGCATCCTTCCCATATCTGCGTGGGTTTCCTCCGGGTGCTCCGGTTTCCTCCCACAGTCCAAAGATTTGCAGGCTGGGTGGCTTAGCCATGGGAAATGCAGGGTTACAGGGATAGGGTAGGGGAGCGACCCGTCACTGGATTAGTGTGGACTCAATGGGCTGAACGGCCTGCTACCACACTGTAAGGAGTCTATGATTCTAAACAAGATGCAGTTTATTGGCTGATCCATATCCATCGTGTGGATGTGATAGATTCCAAGGCACTGTCTCAGCCCTCCCCGCTCTCCTGGCTAATATTTGTCCCAGAAGAGGAACAAACAATCTGCCCAGTAGCATTTTACAGTTTGTGGAAATTTGATTCATGCAAATTTGCTGCCACTTTGCAACAACTATTGCAATTTTAGAAGGTGCCTCATTGCGTGGAGTTACCCAGTTGAAAACTGCTGTAAAAATGCAGAGTTTTGTCATTCCCCACCCACTCAATGAGCCACAGCTGATCACCCAAGAGAAAGGCCATGCACTGAGACAGATAAATCCACATTTCCCGAGGTTGGGTTAGAACACAGGAACCAGGAGCAGGAGTAGGCCGTCTGGCCCTTCCACCCTGCTCCCCCGTTCAATAAGATCATGGCCTCAGCTCCATTTACCCGCCCCCTCACCATAACTCTCAACTCCTTCACTGTTCAAAAAAAAAATAATCTTAGCTTTAAAACCATTTGATGAGGAAGCCTCGTTTGCTTCCCTGGGAATTCCACAGATTCACAACCCTCTGGGTGAAGACGTTCCTCCTCAGCTCAGTCCTAAACCTGCTCCCTCTAATTTTGACGCTATGCCCCCTAGTTGTAGTTCCACCCACCCAGTGGAAACGTCCTCCCTGCTTCTATCTTATCGAATCCTTTCATAACTTAGAATGCTTCTATAAGATACCCCCACCCCCCCCATTCTTCTAAATTCCAATGAATATAATCCCAGTCTACTCAGTCTCTCCTCATAAACCAACCCCCCTCAACTCCAGAACCAACCTAGTGAACCTCCTCTGCCTTCCTCCAGTGCCAGTACATCCTTTCCCAAGTAAGGAGGCCAAAGCTGCACCCAGTACTCCAGGGTTGGACTGTAGCTCACAGTTCAGTGCAATTGGAATCGAATGAATCCCCAAGAAAGTGACTTGCAAGAGTCATAACACCCTCATTCAGTCAGGCCCTTGAAAAGATTAAGTTCATCAAAGACTTCTTTATTGCTTGTTTCTGGGATGGCCGTTGTTACTCATTCTATGAACTCTGGAGAGGATCCAAGTGGTGGCATTTAATCTCAACTCCAACTTCCAGCATCTTTCACCCTGAGGCAATCGTTTAAGATTCTCAGTTTTACCGAAACCACAGCCTGTCAGAACTTCCTCTGAGAGCCCGGAGTTCATGGTATTCAGCTCCAGGGCTGCTGCAGCTTCTCCAACTCCAGAGCTTACAACAACAACTCTGATTGGTGTAGCACTTTTATAAAGTTCGCTGGAAGCTTGTGCAGCTGAAGACATCCAGGGCCCTGAGTTATGTGTTCCAGCGGGTTGTGGTCCCCGAAGTGGATTCGAAGGGATGGCTTTAAGAAGGGAGAAGGAAGAGATTCAGGGAGGCAACAGGGTGACCAGAAACTGGAAACTGTACTCCAGAAGAGGCCTCACCAATGTCCTGTACAACCTCAACATGACATCCCAACTCCTTTACTCAGAGGCAAGCGTGCTAAAACTTCCAACTCAGCACTGTCCCCATGACTTGTCCAGTCCCCTTCCCCCACTTTACCCTAGTTCCAAACTTCCAGCTCAGCACTGTCCCCATGACTTGTCCGGTCCCCTTCCCCCACTTTACCCTAGTTCCTAACTTCCAGCTCAGCACTGTCCCCATGACTTGTCCGGACTTGTCCGACCTGCCTAGCTCCTTTTCCACCTATCCACTCCACCCTCTCCTCCCTGACCTATCACCTTCATCCCCTCCCCCACTCACCCATTGTACTCTATGCTACTTTCTCCCCACCCCCACCCTCCTCTAGCTTATCTCTCCACGCTTCAGGCTCTCTGCCTTTATTCCTGATGAAGGGCTTTTGCCCGAAACGTCGATTTCGCTGCACTTTGGATGCTGCCTGAACTGCTGTGCTCTTCCAGCACCACTGATCCAGGGTCTGGTTTCCAGCATCTGCAGTCATTGTTTTTACCTTCTTAACCACCCCGCCTACCAGTGACGCAAACGTCGAAGAGTTAGGTACCTGAACCCTTATGTCTCTCTCTCTCTGATGGGGATGACAATGGTGCATTGAGAAGAGGGTGGATGTGCAAGGAGGGGGTAGAGTCGGAAACCCCATATCCCACACCTTCCGACTCCCAGCGTCACTCCCTCACCAGTAACCAGGTTCACTTCACTGTCATCGTAAACCTGACCCACACCTTAATGATTTCTTGCCATTTTCTTCCGTGACACGTAATAACCCCGCTGGTGGCTCCCTACAATCCACCCCGGAATTTCAGTCTGATCGACTTGATTACACAGATCCTGTCAGTATCTTGAGCTTTATTTTGAGAAGGGTTGACTCTTGTAGTTCCTCATGCAAATACAATGAACTTATGTTGGTGGAACATGAACAAGTTCCCCAATTCTTGCAAGGGAAGAGTTCTGTTCCAGATTGTACCCCTTTGTATGCTTCACTTTCATTTAGGATCTCAACTTCTGTAATCACAGCGTGAGGCACCATCTGAGGTTAAATAACTTGCCACAATGTTGTTGCTACTGTTCATAGTTAGTGCTGCCAGGGAGCCCGCCATCATGGTAGTCCATACCTCTCTGTCTAGTACTCCTGTTAATGTATGTTCATTGTACTATTCACGTGAAGGATAAATACGTGATGGTTCAGTGGGCAGTACTGCTGCCTCACAGCACCGAGGACCCAGGGACTTGGGCATCTGTCCATGTGGAGTTTGCACATTCGCCTTGTGCCTGTGTGTGTTTCCTCCGGGTGCTCCAGTTTCCTCCCACAGTCCAAAGATGTGCAGGTTAGGGCGGATTGGTTGTGCTAAATTGTCCAGGGAGGTGCAGGTTAAGTGGGTTATAGTGGGATGCTGTTCACAATTTGAACTTGATGGACCAAATCACCTGCTTCCACACTGGAGGGATTCTAACTATCTTCAGCAGGCATTTCTGGTGCCAGTGGCAGTGTCCCAGCCTCTGAGCTGGGTTCAAGTCTGACCTTCTCCAGAAGGTGTGTCTTGACATCTGGGAACAGGTTGGTTGCTAGCTATCTCTCTGTTTTAAAATGACTGGTGGGATGTGGGTATCGCTGACTGGGTGAGCATTTATTGCCCTTGAGTTCAGTAGCTTGCTTGGCCATTTCAGAAGGTGGATGTGAGTCACCCCCATTGCTGTGCGTCTGGAGTCACATGTAGGCCAGACCTGGTATGGATGGTGGATTTGTTTCCCTTGAAAGTCATTACTGAGACCAATGGCGACTTTCCCCCCAACAATAGCTATTCAGTCAATTATTAATTCAAGATTTTTAACTTTTTTGATTCTTTTCTGATTAAAAATCCATCAGCCCAGGATGTACCGAAGGATCTAGCCTGGACAGTTCCACAGGTTCACTATCTTCTGAGAGATGAAAGACCTCCTCAACTATCAGGAAAAGAGTTTGTGATTTGGATTCTCCATTGGAATCCAGTTAACAACGTCACAGTAATGTCTACTGGGGAGTTGTTTCATCGTCCTCAAAGCCTATGTACAATCCCTTCCCATCTAACAGACCAAAATCGTAACCTGCATTCTTGTAGCACTTTTCACTTGACCAAAAGGTGCCTCACAAGAATATAATCACATCAAACATAACACCATGTGTCAGGCATAAGAAGCATCGTCCAGGGTGCTGGGGGGTTGGGGCTTAAGAAGGGTTCAGACAATGATGACAATGCTGGGAAGATTCAAATAAGGGATCCACATGAGGCCGGAATTGAAGGACCGCGGAGATTTCGTAAAGTTATGGCACCAGGGAATGGAAGTTTCACAGCAGAGTGAGACACGATTATACCTCTGTTACAAGATGACAGGGTGACCCTCAGGATGACTGAGAGTCAGAGAGACGTACAGCATGGAAACAGACCCTTCGGTCCAACTCATCCATGCTGACCAGATACCCTAACTTAATCTGGTCCCATTTGCCAGCATTTGGCCTATATCTCTCTAAACCCTTCCTATTCGTATACTCATTGAGATGCCCTTTAAATATTGCTGTTGTACCAGACCCCATCACTTCCTCTGACACGTACCACCCTCTGCGTGAAAAGTTTGCCCCTCAGAACCCTTTTAAATCTTTCCCCTGTCACTTTAAACTCATACCCTCTAGTTTTGGACTCCCCTACCCTGCAGAAAAGACCTTGACCATGCCCCTCAGGATTCTGTAAACCCCTATAAGGTCACCCCTCAGCCTCCGACGCTCCAGGGAAAACAGCCCCAGCCTGTTCAGCCTCTCCCTGTAGCTCAAACCCTCCAATCCTTGTAAATCTTTTTCTGAACCCTTTCAAATTTCCCGACATCGTTCCGATAGCGACCTCTCTTTCCCATAGCCCTCACGGTTGGAAATGAGATTGGCAGACTCCGCATTGGCAAGAACAGTGTTGCAATGTGTTCACCAGCACAGGTCTGTTGAGACAGCCAACAGGCTTTACATCCCGTTCCTAAAGGGTGATGTTCCATCAGCAGAACGCTGGTTGTGCTGGTGATAGGTCTGAAGCCAGCAATTCTCCCTATGTAAAAGAGGAGGTGGGTGAGCTGTGTTGAAAGGGACATGCAATGAGAGATCTAGAAGTTTGGAAAAGTTGGTATATCTCACTCTTCAACAAACCCACACATGACCAGTTGGTGTATAACTGAGTTGGTGGTCCCTATTGTCCTTCTAAAGGTAAGAATCAAAGTCTTTCCAATCCCCCCTACCATTGCTGCCTCACAGGTTTTAAAAAGTGCTTCATTTATATATGACCTGTCACATTCCCAGGACACGTCAAGTTGCTTGACCAGAGATGAAATGTAGTGGAGGAAACATAGCAGCCAATCTTTGCACGGCATAGTCAGAAGGCAGATGACATCGGTTATAGTCCAACTGTGTCAAACAAAACTGACTGGACCCCATCCCGATGTTGGGTGGCTCCTGACTTTGTCCAGCCCAGTCCAACACTGGCACCTCCAATTCAAACCGACAACAACATTCAGCAGTTCAAACCCTCTGTCTGTGGTGCCTCTGAGCCAGGAGACATGAGTTCAAGTCTCAACAGCTCCAGAGATTTGTCGTAACACCTCTGAATGGCTGGCTTAGAAAATATCTGAGGGGTGAGCACTGGCCTGGATTCTGGGAGAGTGCAGGGGGACGAGCTGAGAACAGTTCACAGGTCGGCGCAACATCGCGGGCCTGCTCTGTGCTGTACTGTCCTATGTTCTATGATTCCACCAACAACTTCCCTTCAAATAACACAGCACCACCATTTACATCTAAGTGGAAGGCCAGGATGAACCTCAGTTTGAGCACAGCACCTCCTGACAGTGTAGCACTCCCTCGATAGTGCACTGAGACTAACCTCCTCGATTTCGACACTCAGGTTGCCTGGGGTAGGACTCAAGCCCACAGCCTGTGGAACATGAAGTGAGGATGATACCCGACTTTCCCATTCCCATCCCCACCCCCCCATCTCTGCAGCAAAGTGGGACGTTATCCAAGGCTAACCAAGTAACCAGGAAGACCATCGCATGTTCCCTTTCAATGCAGCCCATCAGCTTCCCTCTTTTGTATGGGGAGGATTCCAAACCATTTTCTCTGGAGCACCATTCCCAGGATGCGGGAATGAAGAGGGAATTCCTAATGGACTCCAAAGGAAGGGGACAGTAGGATTTGACTGCCATCTAGGCCATAAGCCAATTAGATTTCTTGCTCTCTGCCACCTCCCTCCCATTCTCTGGACACGGTGCTGCCTGTTTTTCCAGCAGGAATGTCGGAATTGCACCATTCCTGGTTCTCTTCAGGGGCGATGATGAGAAACCGGCTACTTAAAGAATCCCTGCCGTGTGGAGGCAGGCCATTCGGCCTGTCAAGTGCAAACTGAGCCTCTGAAGAGCATCCCACCCAAACCCTGCATTTCCCACGGCTACCCCAACTAACCTGCACCTCCCTGGACACGATGAGGTAACTTAACACCACCAATCCACCCCAACTTGTCTATCTTTGGACTGTGGGAGGAAACCCACCCAGACCCGGGGAGAACATGCAAACTCCACACAGACAGTCGCCCCAAGGCTAGAATTGAACCCAGGTCCCTGATGCTGTGAGGCAGCAGTGTCACTGTGCTGCCTGTTTGAAGGATATGGGTGGCCATCCAGAACCCAGGAAGATCCATACATTCCAGGACAGTCTGAGGGTGCTGGATTTGGGAGATTGCCCATTGGACACACATTTTGTACGGTACACCATACAACCCCAATAGGGACCATCGATCTGACACGTGCTGTTTCAATATCCCAGAACAGCGTTCAGACCAACCTTCCCACGTCTGAAACTCCAGTCCACACTTCCTTTTACCATCCTGTGTCCCCCACATAAACTCCGGAGTGTGGGATCACAGCCTCACCATATCACTGTCCTTCCTATGAAATATCACAGTTCACAAACTGGATAATGCATAGGTGTGAGCAACAGTGTAAGGGTGGCGCAGTGGCTCAGTGGTTGGAACTGCTGCCTCGCGGCACCAGGGAACTGGGTTTGATCCCACTCTCAGGCGACTGTCTGTGTGGAGTTTGCACTTTCTCTCCCTATCTGCGTGGGTTTCCTCCCACAATCCAAGGATGAGGTGAATTAGCCATGGGATATTGTCCCATGGTGGTCAAGGGTGTGCAGGTTAGTCAGGAGAAATGTAAGGTAATGGGGAAGGGGTCTGGGTGGCATACTCTTCAGAGACTTGTGGGGCCAAAGGGCCTGTTTCCACACTGTGGGGATTCTATGATACAGTTGACTCCATTGGCTGGTCCCAGCAGGTTGGCACCACCCAACCCAACAGCCTGGGTTCAATTCCCACACCAGTTGAGGTTACCATGTCTCTTTCAACTCAGCTCATCCACTTCCCTCTTTTGTACAGGGAGACTTCCACACCGCAGTGGCTCAGTGGTTAGCCCTGCTGCCTTGCAGCGCCAGGGGCCCAGGTTGGCTTCCAGCCTTGGGCGGCAGTCTGGGTGGAGTTTACACATTCTCCACGGGTCTGCCCCGGTGTCCTCCCACAGCCACCGAGATGTGCAGGTGAGGGTAGATCGGCCGTGCTAAATACCCCTTTTTGTGCAGGCTGGGAGGGTCAGCCATGGGAACGTGGGGTTACAGGGATAGGACGCGTCGATCAGTCTGGGTGGGCTGCATTTTGGAGGGTTGGTGTAGACTTGATGGGCTGAATGACCTGCTTCCACAGCTGTAGGTAATTCTATGATTCCTAGCCTCTCCTTGCCTGACCCTCAGGTTAAACCACTACCAATCATCTCTCCCTCCTGAGAGAAAATGCTCTGGCACTATAGTGACTGAACTATTTTTTCACCATAGCTTAATGCCTAGTGTTTTAAACTGGGGTATATGAGATACAAAGGGCTTGCCAATGGTGAGTTACTGCGTGCTGAACTCCAGAGGTACCTTGCCTGGTCCTTTAAAGAGATGCACCATAAAGTTACCCAACAAAAAGGTCTATGAGGAAATCATATATTGTTGAAGGTTACAACAAGAAAGCTTTGATCCTGTTTAAAATCATTCAGCTCAGTGAGTGAATACCGCCATAATGAGTGCTTCAGTAAGTGTCAGGGGTATCCTCACCCAGGTCAGGCCCCCTCCAATCCCCTTAAAGCTACAGGGACAAAAGTAACAGAGAGCCATAGATGAATGTGCTGTGAAAATGTGTCTTCCTCTCTCACATGTCATTAAAATCTCGTACAAGTTACAAATGCCTTGGGGTTTGTTTGCTAGTTGGAATCAAACTCCTGTGTTTGTTTCTTCATACGCTACTACACAGAAGCCAGCTGTGTTAGTGCATGTTAAGATATTTTTATGAATACTTTTGCAATTAAAAAAAAAGTGTAGATTGGTGTGCCCCGTTAGTTCCCTGCTCTCACATGTGTTGTTACAATGAGCCCTGACAGACCCTGCACTACTGCAAAAGGCAATCCGTTACCCGTTCAAGAAAGCATGACATCCCTCCTGTCGCAAAGCTCCCATCTACCAGGCCCACTGTCAAGGTAAGGCCACCAGCATTCTCAAAGATCCACCTCACCCTGGCAATGTTTTTCTACAACCTCTACCATCGGGGAGAAGGTACAGAAGCCTGAACACATGCACCAGCCGGTTTCAAAACAGTTTCTACCCGACTGGTGTTAGAATACTGAATGGGCTCACAAACTCTCAACATTCACCTGTAGCTGGGTTTTTGTTTTTGATGCTGTTTACCTATTATTTACTTATCTATGCGACTTAACTCTGTGATCTGCCTGTATTGCTCGCAAGACAAAGCTTCTCACTGTGTCTCGGTACACGGGACAATAAATTCAATTCCTATGATTGGTCCACCCCGACAAAACGTCCATTCACACACACCCCATTTCCCTGACACTTGGCCCACACGCTTCTAAGCTTTCCAATCTCCGTCACTATTCCCGGGAACTCCAGGGAACTCTGTGTGTAAGTGTCCCGCCAGCAGGTTTTCCCAACTATACCCTGCACAGTCACCCCCCTCTCTCTCTCTCTCTCTCTCTGTGGGAGACAGATTGCTCAGAAAATCACAGGATGTGGGACAGGGTATCACGGAGCCAGGCTCAGTCAGCTCATGTCCCAGGACCGTGGGGGGAGGAGGCAGTGGGGTTTAGTTGATGGAAATCTCCTGTCTGTCCACCAGCCCCACACTCTCCCCCATATACCCCCCCTTCAAATCAGACTTTCAGCTCCCCCACAAACCGGGATCGTCTCTCCTTCCTTCATCCTGACCAAGCCTGGATTGGAAGGTGCCAGTCTGGGTCTGCATGTCAGCCCACCCTCTCTCCCTTTTTTATAAAATCCCCAGCCCCGTCCCTTCACCCTGGGCTCCCATCCTGACAACTCTCATATCCTCCGTTTGCAAAACCCCCCACAGCCTCACCCGCCCTCTCTCCCTCCCCCGACCCCTTTCCCCAGCTGTCTATCATCCTGCAGCTTGCCCGAGTTGCTGGGATCTCTGCATGCTTCCCACTCCAGCCCCCGGGCATCTCTGTCAGATTTATCAAATCCATCACAGGCTGGATAGGCCCTGGGCTCTGAATCTCTCTTTCATAAACATCGCAGTCTCTCTCTATCTCTCTCTCTGTCTTTGAGACTCTCCATCAAGTCTTCTCCCGTGGTTCAATTTCACATTTTGATTGACAATCCCCCCGTGAAGCACTTGGGATGTTTTACCATGATCAAAAGACGCTATACAAATGCAGGTTGTTACCATTTGTGTCCTCTGTGAGGGAGCGGCCAGGGGTTGGA
Organism: Hemiscyllium ocellatum; assembly: GCF_020745735.1. Taxonomy (NCBI): domain Eukaryota; kingdom Metazoa; phylum Chordata; class Chondrichthyes; order Orectolobiformes; family Hemiscylliidae; genus Hemiscyllium; species Hemiscyllium ocellatum. The sequence continues at coordinate 5,027,383 of NC_083445.1, read as the reverse complement.
GCAGACGTTAGTGGACAGAGCTGCAGCTAATGATAATTGCGGACGTGTGTGTATTTGTGTGCGTGTGCGTGTTTATTCAAGTGAGTGAGAGTGTCGGCTGTGTATGTGTGTGTGCACTTGTGTGTTTATGTTTGTGTGGGCATGCATTCATGTATGTGTGCATGTGTGTCTGTGCGTGTGTCCGTGCATGTGTGCGTGTGTGTGCGTGTCTGTATGTGTGTCTGTGCATGTGGTGTGTGTGTCTGTGCATGTGTGTGCCCGTGCATGTGTGTGTATGTGTGTGTGTCTGTGCATGTGCGCGTGTCTGTATGTGTGTCTGTGCATGTGTGTGTGTCCGTCCATATGTGTGTGTGTGTCTGTGCATGTGTGTGTGTCTGTGCATGTGTGCGTGTGTCAGTGTGTGTCTGTATGTGTGTGTGTCTGTGCATGTGTGTGCCCATGCATGTGTGTGTGTCTGTGCGTGTGTCTGTGCATGTGCGCGTGTCTGTATGTGTGTCTGTGCATGTGTGTGTCTGTGTATGTGTGTGCCCGTGCATGTGTGCGTGTGTCTGGGCGTGTCTGTATGTGTGTGTGTCTGTGCATGTGTGCGTGTGTGTGTGCGTGCGTGAGAGCATGTGCGTATGTGTGTGTGTCTGTGCATGTGTGCGGCCGTGCGTGTGTGTGCGCAGGTGTGTGTGTGTGTGTGTGTGTATACGGGAGAGAGAGAGAGCGAGAGAGAGAGAGAGAGAGAGAGACGCCTGGATAGGGCAAACTGGTGATTACTACTGCAGTGGAATAGCCTGTTCTCTGTGAAGAAGGAGGGCCATTTTGAGAAGAGAGTCAAAGCATTTGAGGGAACTGAGTGAAGTCGGTAAAAACCAAACACACAACCCCGACGGAGAAAGGATTGTGTGATGATGGATAAAGGAGCTAAAGTTGGCGGAGGTTCACCACAGTCCCCTGGATTAAAATCGAAGCCACCTTCAAGGAGAAAGACAACATCACCTCACAGGAAATGCCACAGGAAAGGACAACTCTCGATGTAGATATTTCTTTCTGGAACCTGTCCCTATCTCAACCAGGACAAAATATGGATTCCTGGTGGGCTGTGATCTCCTCAGCTCTCACCTGGGAGGGTGGGGGATCAGTGGTTAGCACTGCTGCCTCACAGCACCATGGACCCACCCGGGATTGACCCCACCCTCGGGCGACTGTCTGTGTGCAGTTTGTACATTCTCCCCGTGTCTGTGTGGGTTTGCTCCGGTTCCCTCTCACCCATCCAAAGATGTGCAGGTTAGGATGGATTGGCCATGGGAAATTGCCCACAGTATCTAGGGATGTGCAGGTTAGGTGGGTTAGCCAGGGGGAAATGCAGGGTTACAGGGATGGGATGGGACAGAGTGGGATGCTCTCCAGAGGGTCAGTGTGAACTCAATGGGCCAAATGGCCTGTTTCCACACTGTAGGAATGTTTTTGTCCTCCCTAACCCCACACCCAGCCTTCAGTACTGAGCATAGGGAACTCAGTGAGGACTGACTATCGTGGGCTGGTCAGTGACTGCACTCTGAAATGCTCTCTGTCCATTGTTAAAGGGATAGCACTGAGGCCATTCAGAGTAGGTGCAATGAACACTCTGGCCCCTGAGCAGCAATGGAAAGGGTTAAACCTCTGAGTGCAGATGCTAAAGACAAAAGGCTTGTATTCCCCCGAGTACAGAGGTGATCTAATTGCAGTGCTCAAGTTAATGAAAGAATTCAGTGCAGAAAACAACTTCCTCTAACTGGGCTGGGGAAGGGGTTCTGAACAAGGTTGTGTGGGTTGGGAGGAGGGGGAGTGGGTTGGCAGAACCTTAAAATTCAAGCCAGGTCACTCGAGGGATCAAGGATCAAATTAAAGTTTCTAAACTGCAGTTGATATTGGTTTGTGAGGGCTGAGGAACCAATGGTCTAAAGGAGTTGAGACTGCGAACAGTTGGACAGATGGGAGGGGCAGAGTGGTCTCAGCCTATTTTTACAGCCAGCCATCCCAGCGCAAACCAGGGACTACAGAAGGAACCGAGCGCTGTAACCGAGAGCAACTGTTTGTGGTCAGACCGGGGGGGAGGGCAGGGGGCACAGAGAGGGAAGAGGTGAGATCTGTCTGAATGCTTCCACATCTACCCCGGCTGACGCGGCCGCCACGGAAGGTGCCGGAACCTACCTGGGACATCTGAGGCCGCAGGTTGATCTCCTTGAGGTTGATGGAGTGAGGCCGGAGGTTGTTGAGGAGCTGACAGAGGAGGACGCCATCTCGCAGAGCCCAGGCCAAGTCGCAGACCTGAGCGTTGGCCCAGGTCACCCTGTGGTTGGGGGGCAACACTTTGCACTCGATCAGCCAGTTGGCACACTGTCGCCAGTTCTCCATCACCCAGGCGGCTCCAGCTGCGATCGCACGGGCAGAAGGGAGCAGAATTAAACTCAAAACGCAAACCACCCCCCCCCAGCCTGCCACCTGTTCAGCGCATTTCCCGTCTTGACTGTTTCCTCCAGAAAGTAGCTTGTTTTCGAACCAGCCGGTCCTTCCTCTTTCCAACTGAGATTAAAGATTCACCGATGAGAGCTGTGAGGCACTGTGGGAGTAGTAGTCCTGACAGCAAGTTCCTCTCAGACTGCAGCTCCCAGAACAGAGTGATTCATCTCAAACAACAGCACGCTAGTTATTTAAATAAAAGACAGTCTCTTCCTGATTCTTTTCAATGAGTTGCAGCTCAGAAGCGCCTTCCCCCTCCCACGAAACCACAAACATTGCACATCAGAAATAATTTGCCTTCCAAACAGGATAGCACGCTCTGGGAAAGCCTCATTTTCTCCAGAAATTAAAACTAATCTCCACGGTGCAAGGGGGCGCTTTCAAAAAAAAAGGGGGAAAGAAAAAAGCGACTTGTTGTCAAAGAGTTTGGCGTTGCCCTCATGAAGCTCAGCTATCGTGACGTGACCGTGGTGTGTCTGGACTGGCGTCTCATCAACCCCAGGCAAAATGTCCCACCATCTTGAGTTCAATCCCCATCGTGGTAGGTTGACTTCAGGACAGCCAAAAGAGTTGGCTTTAATGGTGACCATCGTCCATTGTGGTCAAACCCCATCTGCTGCACTCTGAGGTGGGGGGAAAATCTGCCGAATTTACCCGGTCTGGCCTACATATGACTCCAGACCCAATGCAACGTGGTTGACTCATGGGGGAGTATAGATAAGGTGAATGGCAGGCGTCTTTTCCCTTGGATGGGGGGAATTTCAAGAAGAGGGGGTGTATTTTTGAGGAGAGAGGTTTAAAAATGATACAAGGGGCAAATATTTTGGGTGGTTCGTATGTGGAATGTACTTCCTGAGGAAGTGGTGGATGTGGTTTTAAGGTTTAAAAGACATTTGAATAAGGACACGGTTAGGAAATGTTTAGGGGGATATGGGCCAGGAGGGACTAGTTTAGTTTGGGATTATGGTCAGGTTGGGCCAAACGGCCTGTTTCCGTGTTGTATAATTCTCTGATTCCTAGTTGCTCTCAGGGTAATTAGGGATGGGCAGGAAATGGTGTCCTGACCAGGGATGTCCTCAACCTGGGAGTGAATTAAAAAAAGAAACAAGAACTTGTCCCCCCCCCGCATCTCCCCTCCACCCTCTCCCCCACCCCTGAGTCAGCAGTGACTAAACTTTATCATCTGCCACACTTACACTGCTTTGAGGAGAAATTGAGGTCTGCAGATGCTGGAGATCAGAGTCGAGAGTGTGGTGCTGGAAAAGCGCAGCAGGTCGGGCAGCGTCCGAGGGGCAGGAGGATCGACTTTTTGGGCATAGACCTTCACCAGGAATTCCTGACGAAGGGAACCCAATAACAGCGACTGATCCCCACCCCACCCAATAACAGCGTCTGATCCCCACCCCATCCAATAACAGCTGGAAACGCCTGCTCCTCGGATGCTGCCCAACCTGCTGTGCTTTTCCAGCAACACACTCTCGACTCACACCGCTTTGAGGCATCCTAAGGTGCTAGATAAATGCAGATCCTTCTTCATGTTCTCTCCCCCTCCCCCCCCCAGTTCATCCATTCATTGGCAGTCCCTCGTAGATGAGGACGACTCTCTCCCACTCTCAGGGTGAGTCTGTAGGGGGCTGTACAGACCGATGCGGTTACCACAGGCTCTGGTACATTTGGGCCAGGAGGTGATCATGGGAAGGGATGGGTAGGGCGCTGGTGTGGCAGAGCACCCCTTTCACTGCTCCCCTCCTCCCCCTCGCCGACAGCAAGTCTCAGGAGATCAACGCCTTCCCGGCTGCACCTTCTCCACTTTGGTCAGTCCTGGGCTGGTGATTCCCAGGTGTCTGTGGGAACGCCGCACCTCTCCCAGTAAGGCCTTGAGGGTACCCCTGAAACACTTCCTCTGTCCCAGCTGTGGACAGCAGCCAGACCACCCCACCCAATAACAGCGTCTGATCCACACCCCACCCAATAACAGCGTCTGATCCCCACCCCATCCAATAACAGCGTCTGATCCCCAGCCCACACAATAACAGCGTCTGATCCCCAGCCCATCCAATAACAGCGTCTGATCCCCACCCCACCCAATAACAGCGTCTGATCCCCAGCCCACCCCACGCTCTGACATTGGGTACCAGGCCCCAACCCCTTTCAGCCCTTAACCCCAGACGCTGGTAAACGTACAAGGTCGAAATGTGGATTTCATACAATCTGGTCACATTAATACCATTTATTTGGAACTAACTTCAGATCCTCGAATTGCCGAGGCTGGATTTGAACTCAGATTCTCATTCCAGGATTAGAACATGGACCCTACACTGATGTCCTCTAACGTAAGTGACAATGACAGTGTCCCACTCTCTTTTCTGCCTCGCTCTCTCTCTCTCAACGGTGTGCTATACTACCCTCTCGTGGCAGAATGAAGTACATCAACAAAGAAAAAATGCTCAACTGCTGAACTTCTTAAAGGAACAATGTGCATCAGTCTCTTTTGCGTGGCTGGTGCTGTTGCTTCAGAGAGAGAGAAACATGGAATTGAACTTTGTAAGAGAATCCCAGCTGACCCCGACAGCTCAGCACAGAGTGAGCGCTTCACTGGCACAGGCCCGGTCTTCCATCCAATCGAGACCACTTCCAACTTTTCGTGGAGATGCGAGAGATCTTGTGGGACTATCTCAGCGAAGTACAGAGAATTCTCCTCAGTTCCCAAGTCAATATCCAACCAAAGTCATAAAAACAGAAATCTCGGCAGGTCTGACAGCACCTGTGGAGAGAAATCAGAGTTAACGTTGCGGGGGCGGTGACCCTCCCTCAGAATTGGACAGCAGGGCGTGTTTCTGGTGCTGGAGAACTCAGAGATCTCTGCGGTCCTCCAATGCCAGGAAGACGGAGTTCCTGAACGCAGGGCTTGTCTATTCCATCAGCTTTCCTGCTTGTTCTCTGTTCTTCCCTTATTTCTTGTCTCTTTGCTTTTTTCTTCTTGCGTTAACCTCCAGCGAAAGAGCCTGGTCACCAGGTGACAGCGTCAGCCTCAGAGAGACCAAGCTCAGGGTTGGATCATGGTGGAAGGTAAGGTGGAGGAGGGGAGAGCGCAGGAGCTGGTATCAGCATCGGTGGAGGCGAGGTGAGCCCAGTGAAAGATGGCACCTGAGAATTGAACGGGTTCACTGTGGACTGGGTGAACTGGGCATCACTGCAACAACAGCAGAAAAGACGGCATTTCGGTTGGCATCGGAATTGGAGATGTTGGGTTTTGTCTGCGGTTGACCCCGAGTTGATGGGCAGGAGTGAATACTGCAGGTGCTGAAGGTCAGAGTCAAGGTTAGAGTGGTGCTGGAAGAGCACAGCAGATTCCTGATGAAGGGCTTTCACCCGAAACGTCGATTTTCCTGCTCCTCGGATGCTGCCTGACCTGCTGTGCTTTTCCAGCACCACTCTAATCTTGACCTGAATTGCTACGCAATACAATCTGGCACTCAAAGTTTGGGAGAAGATTTGTAGCTCGGTTGCCCGTTGTTGTGGTTCTGTTCACCGAGCTGGGAATTTGTGTTGCAGACGTTTCATCCCCTGTCTAGTGTTGTCCCGAACTCATGTTGCTTGTCATCTGCGTGTGTGGCTACTAAGGATAACTGGTCGTGTCGTTTCGTGACTAGTTGGTGTTCATGGATACGGATCGTTTGCAATTTCATCAACAGATGCCTAAGGGAAAGACAACGGAACGAGGACATGCCACAACCCAAAGGACTAGCCACACTCCCATACATCAGGAGCATTTCCGAACTGACAGCCAGACTACTGCGGCCACTAGGACTCATAACAGCACACAAACCAACAGCCACGCTCAGACAACAACTCACCAGGACAAAGGACCCGATACCCAGCATGAGCAACACCAACGTAGTGTACAAAATCCCATGCAAGGACTGCACAAAACACTACATAGGACAAACAGGAAGACAGCTAACGATCCGCATCCATGAACACCAATTAGCCACGAAACGACATGACCAGCTATTCTTAGTAGCCACACACACAGATGACAAGTAACATGAGTTCGACTGGGACAACACTACTATTATCAGACAAGCCAAACAGAGAACAGCCAGGGAATTCCTAGAGGCAAGGCACTCATCCACAGATTCAATCAACAAACACATCGACCTGGACCCAATATACCGGCCACTGCAGCGGACAGCAACTGACAACTGGAAGCGGCAGATTCAAACCACTACAAATGCCGGAGGAAAGATCACAGAAGCACTTCACAGGAGGCTCCCAAGCACTGAGGATGTCACCTAGACAGGGGACGAAACGTCTGCAACACAAATTCCCAGCTCGGCGAACAGAACCACAATAATCTGGCACAGCACGGTAGCTCGGTGGTTAGCATTGCGCCGGGGACCCGGGTTCGATTCCAGCCTCGAGCTACTGTCTGGGTGGAGTTTGCACATTCTCCACCTGTCTGCGCCCAAAGATATGTAGCTCAGACGGATTGGCCGTGCAAAATTACCCATAGTGTTCAGGGATGTGTAGGCTGGGTGCATTAGTCAGGGGTAAATGTACAGGAACGGGTCTGGGTGGGATACTCTTCGGAGGGCAGAATGGCCTGTATCCACACTGCTGGGATTCTAGGATCCTACCTTGCCTTTCTAAAGCTGACCTTCCGGCTGGTGCTGTTGGTCATCAGCTCCTTCCTTGGTCAGACACTTTGATACGAACTGACTGCCAATGTCCCTGAAACCATTTTAAATTCCACCCCCACGGGGGGGGGGGGGATGTTTCTCGTGATTGACGATTCTCTACCTTTGCTGGACACGGAGGGCTGAAACGCCCGCGGGTTTAACGGCGAGGAGGTGGTGGTTTGGCACTGCACCGTGTGAGGGGAACTATAGCTGGGAGGTGGACAGGTTGATTTTGGAGGAGGGAGAGAGAGAGAGAAGGAGAGAGAGAGGCAGACATGGAGAGGTGTACTGAAGAAATCGCAGAGTAATTGATCCTCTGGAAAGTGTCCAACATTTTTGAATAACTAAATAAGAGAGAATGAATATATTAGCTTTATCATCTCCCGCACTCACACAACTACAGTGAAATGTTTACACATCACCACTTATGGCGTTATCTTAAATACCAATGTACCTGGGTGTGGATATTTGAGTACAAAGTCTTAGGATAAAATTAAATAATAAAGAGTCCAGCAATAAATTAGAAAAATAGAGAAATGAGAGTTCAGAATAATAGTGCTTCCAATCCAGACAGCTTCGGGCTTCGCCTCAGGCCCAGGAGTCTGCGCCCACGCTGGGGCCGGGAGTGTGTGTCCACTCTGGGGCCGGGAGTTCCAGTCCACACTGAGGCCGGGAGTGTGTGTCCACGCTGGGGCCAGGAGAGTGTGTCCACTCTGGGGCCGGGAGTTCCAGTCCACGCTGGGGCCGGGAGTGTGTGTCCACGCTGGGGCCGGGAGTGTGTGTCCACGCTGGGGCCGGGAGTGTGTGTCCACACTGAGGCCGGGAGTCTCAGTCCACGCTGGGGCCGGGAGTGTGTGTCCACGCTGGGGCCGGGAGTGTGTGTCCACACTGGGGCCGGGTGTGTGTCCACGCTGGGGCCGGGAGTGTGTGTCCACGCTGGGGCCGGGAGTGTGTGTCCACACTGAGGCCGGGAGTGTGTGTCCACACTGAGGCCGGGAGTATGTGTCCACGCTGGGGCCGGGAGTGTGTGTCCACACTGAGGCCGGGAGTGTGTGTCCACGTTGGGGCTGGGAGTGTGTGTCCACACTGAGGCCGGGAGTATGTGTCCACACTGAGGCCGGGAGTATGTGTCCACGCTGGGGCCGGGAGTGTGTGTCCACACTGAGGCCGGGAGTGTGTGTCCACGTTGGGGCCGGGAGTGTGTGTCCACACTGGGGCCGGGAGTGTGTGTCCACGTTGGGGCCGGGAGTGTGTGTCCACGTTGGGGCCGGGAGTGTGTGTCCACACTGGGGCCGGGAGTGTGTGTCCACGCTGGGGTCGGGAGTGTGTGTCCACACTGAGGCCGGGAGTTTGTGTCCACGCTGAGGCCAGGAGTATGTGTCCACGCTGGGGCCGGGAGTATGTGTCCACGCTGGGGCCGGGAGTGTGTGTCCACGCTGGGGCCGGGAGTGTGTGTCCACGCTGGGGCCGGGAGTGTGTGTCCACGCTGGGGCCGGGAGTGTGTGTCCACACTGAGGCCGGGAGTGTGTGTCCACGCTGGGGCCGGGAGTGTGTGTCCACACTGAGGCCGGGAGTCTCAGTCCACGCTGGGGCCGGGAGTGTGTGTCCACGCTGGGGCCGGGAGTATGTGTCCACGCTGAGGCCGGGAGTGTGTGTCCACGCTGGGGCCGGGAGTATGTGTCCACGCTGGGGCCGGGAGTGTGTGTCCACGCTGGGGCCGGGAGTGTGTGTCCATTCTGGGGCTGGGAGTGTGTGTCCACGCTGGGGCCGGGAGTGTGTGTCCACACTGGGGCCGGGAGTGTGTGTCCACGCTGAGGCCGGGAGTATGTGTCCACGCTGGGGCCGGGAGTCTCAGTCCACAATGGGGCCGGGAGTGTGTGTCCACGCTGGGGCCGGGAGTGTGTGTCCACGCTGGGGCAGGGAGTGTGTGTCCACGCTGGGGCTGGGAGTTAGAGTCCACACTGAGGCCGGGAGTGTGTGTCCACGCTGGGGCCGGGAGTGTGTGTCCACACTGAGGCCGGGAGTGTGTGTCCACGCTGGGGCCGGGAGTGTGTGTCCACGCTGGGGCCGGGAGTCTCAGTCCACGCTGGGGCCGGGAGTGTGTGTCCACGCTGGGGCCGGGAGTGTGTGTCCACACTGGGGCCGGGTGTGTGTCCACGCTGGGGCCGGGAGTGTGTGTCCACGCTGGGGCCGGGAGTGTGTGTCCACACTGAGGCCGGGAGTGTGTGTCCACACTGAGGCCGGGAGTATGTGTCCACGCTGGGGCCGGGAGTGTGTGTCCACACTGAGGCCGGGAGTGTGTGTCCACGTTGGGGCTGGGAGTGTGTGTCCACACTGAGGCCGGGAGTATGTGTCCACACTGAGGCCGGGAGTGTGTGTCCACGCTGGGGCCGGGAGTGTGTGTCCACACTGAGGCCGGGAGTGTGTGTCCACGTTGGGGCCGGGAGTGTGTGTCCACACTGGGGCCGGGAGTGTGTGTCCACGTTGGGGCCGGGAGTGTGTGTCCACGTTGGGGCCGGGAGTGTGTGTCCACACTGGGGCCGGGAGTGTGTGTCCACGCTGGGGCCGGGAGTGTGTGTCCACACTGAGGCCGGGAGTTTGTGTCCACGCTGAGGCCAGGAGTATGTGTCCACGCTGGGGCCGGGAGTATGTGTCCACGCTGGGGCCGGGAGTGTGTGTCCACGCTGGGGCCGGGAGTGTGTGTCCACGCTGGGGCCGGGAGTGTGTGTCCACGCTGAGGCCGGGAGTGTGTGTCCACGCTGAGGCCGGGAGTATGTGTCCACGCTGGGGCCGGGAGTATGTGTCCACGCTGGGGCCGGGAGTGTGTGTCCACGCTGGGGCCGGGAGTGTGTGTCCATTCTGGGGCCGGGAGTGTGTGTCCACGCTGGGGCCGGGAGTGTGTGTCCACACTGGGGCCGGGAGTGTGTGTCCACGCTGAGGCCGGGAGTATGTGTCCACGCTGGGGCCGGGAGTCTCAGTCCACAATGGGGCCGGGAGTGTGTGTCCACGCTGGGGCCGGGAGTGTGTGTCCACGCTGGGGCAGGGAGTGTGTGTCCACGCTGGGGCCGGGAGTTAGAGTCCACACTGAGGCCGGGAGTGTGTGTCCACGCTGGGGCCGGGAGTTAGAGTCCACACTGAGGCCGGGAGTTAGAGTCCACGCTGGGGCCGGGAGTTAGAGTCCACGCTGAGGCCGGGAGTTAGAGTCCACACTGAGGCCGGGAGTGTGTGTCCACGCTGGGGTCGGGAGTTAGAGTCCACACTGAGGCCGGGAGTGTGTGTCCACGCTGGGGCCGGGAGTTCGAGACCACGCCGGGGCCGAGAGTTAGAGACCACGCCGGGGCCGAGAGTCTGTTTCCATGCTGAGGCTGGGAGTCTGTTTCCATGCTGAGGCTGGGAGTCTGTTTCCATGCTGAGGCTGGGAGTCCACACTGGCTTTCTCCCCCTAGCCGTTGCCGACTGAAGGTAAAATGGAAGAGAATAAAATTGTGAAACGAGAGAGAAATAATCATAAATAAAAGAAACGGAGATGGAACGGATGAGCTCTGGCCCAACCTCCCTATGGAGGCATTCCAAGATTCTGTCAGTGTTTCCTCGATCAGCCCTTGGCTATACCGAGTGCTCCTCAAATCTCTTGACCCAGCGGCAGCCTTCGATGTGTTTGACTGCCTCACGGCTCTCTGCTGGCATCCCACTGGGCTGGGACTGTTTGTGGTATCCTGGCTGGAAGCTATCTGATCTCCTCTGGCCCCAGGCCATGGGTGTTGGCTGAATTCCCAATCAATCTAATTCTGATGGTAATGCAAAACATTACACAGCCTCGAGTCACTGAGGTCGACAGCACGGAGAAAGACCCTTCGGCCCATTTAGGGTGAAAGGTTTAAGGGGGTTTCAAGGGAGCAGTTTTTTTGCCCAGAGGGTGTTGGGGGTGTTGTCTGTAATGCTCTCCCTGGGAGGGTAGTTGAGACAGGAAACTTCTCAATGTCACACCATTCAGGACTATGGGCCTAGTTCAGGAAAGTGGGATTCATGTCATGTGGGTTTGGTAGTGTGGGTTTGATGGGCCAAAGGTCCTCTTCTGTGCTGTATGATTCTCTGAGTGTGCGCCAACTGAAAACAACCACCTAACTATTCCAACTATACACGTGTTTGCCTTGGCATCACAAGGGTACAAAGTCATTGCCAGAGAAGACTGTGAAGGGCCAGGTCATTGAGTATCTTTGAGACAGAGGTAGGTTCTTGAGTATCAAGAGGATCAAAGGGTTCCAGGGAGAAAGCAGGAGAATGGCGTTGAGAAACTTGTCAGCCTTGATTGAATGGTGAAGCAGACCCGATGGGCTGAATGGTCTAATTTCTGCTCCAATGTCTTATGGTTTAATGCACATCTAAACACTTGTCCAAACTGTGATGAGGGTTATCTGCCTCCCCCTCCCCCTCCTTCCCCCCTCCTCCTTCCCCCTCCCTCCTCCCCCCTCCCTCCTCCTCCTCCCCCTCCTCCCCCTCCTTCCCCCCTCCTCCTCCTCCCCTCCTCCTCCCTCCTCCTCCCCCCTCCCTCCTCCCCCTCCCTCCTCCTCCTCCTCCTCCCCCTCTCCTCCCCCCCCCTCCTCCTCCCCCTCCTCCCCCTCCCCCCTCCTCTCCTCCTCCCCCCTCCCCCTCTTTCCCCCCTCCTCCTCCCCCCCTCCCCCGCCTCCTCCTCCCCCTCTCCTCCTCCCTTCCTCCTCCCCTCTCCTCCTCCCCCTCCTCCCCCTCCTCCCCCCCTTCCTTCCCCCTCCTCCCCCTCCCCCTCCTTCCCCCCTCCTCCTCCCCCCTCCTCCTACCTCCCTTCCCCCTCCTCCTCCCCCTCCTCCTCCCCTCACCCTCCTCCTCCCCCCCTCCTCCTCCCCCTCCTCCTTCCCCCTCCTCCCTCCCCCTCCCTCCTCCTCCTCCCCCTCCTCCTCCCCCCTCCTCCTTCCCCCTCCCCCTCCTCCCCCCTCCTCCCCCCTCCTCCCCCTCCTTCCCCCCTCTCCCTCCTCCCCCTCCTCCCCCCCTCTCCCGCCTCCCCCCCCCCCCTCTCCACAACCCCCTCCCTCCCCTCACCTCTCAGGCAGTGTGTTTTGGATTGTCTGCACCCTCCAAGTGAAAACATGCTCCTTGTACCCTCTGGAAACCTCCTGTCCCTTCCCTTCAACCTATGTCCCCTGGCCCTTCGTCCCTCCATCAACGGGAGACGGTATTTCCTGTCAATGCCCCTTGACCAGGAGACCCTCAGGCTACAGCCTCCCCTCCTGCTGGTGCACCATTATCTCTGGTGTCACCCAAAGCTCTACCTCTATCCCCTTCCAATCTACTGGCAGCTTTCTCTGGCACTGGTTGCCGGCCTGATAGGTAGGCCGAGCAGCTTGGCCTCACTCACACCTGTCGTTTCCATCCTTGGCTGTAAAAAGGCGCCATATAAATGCAAGTCCTTCCTTCAAGGTATTCCCCTTGGTGACTGTTCGTCCAAATCCTCATCCGGCTCCAATTTGTGGTGGGGCCCACCCCTCCTTCCCCCCCAATTCTCCCCCACCACGCTCCCCCCTCAGCCCCGTGAAAAGCTCAAGTTATTCTGCGGAGCTCAAGTTGTTCAGGCTTATGGGTTTTTCACCCCTTGACATTTTAATCTCAGTTTTCTTTGAGCACTTTGTCACATGCAGGGGTATCCGACTCGCTGAAGAGCTAACAACAATAAACGTGCATTGATGTATCGCCTTTAACAGAAAGTGGGGGGGCAGGAGCCGGGGGGAACTGAGTTGCAGAACCTGGGTATCAAGCTGGGAAACTCTGTGCCCTACCGAGGGAGAGCTGCACTGTTGGCAGCTCTAACTTCCAGGTGCGGTGACCTTTCAACAGCTCGTGAAAAATCCCACGGCCTCATTTCGAAGAGGAAGAGAGTTCTGGCTCATTTTTACCCACGACTGGGGATGAGAAGGGGATCACCTGATCATCATCTCATTGCCGTTGGTGGGAACTTGCTGTGAGCAAATAGGGTGACACCTTTCCTACGTGGCAGATTGAGTTCAATTTGGATAAATGTGAGGTATTGTATTTGTTAAAAACATACCAGGGCAGGAGTTACACAATCCGTGCTAAGGCCCGGGTGGCGCAGTAAAGCAGAGAGACCTCAGGAACGTAATTCTTTGAAGTTTGCGTCACAGGTAGGCAGGATGGTTAAGAAGGCATTTAGCGCGCTAGCCTACATTACTCAGATTTTTGAGTGTAGGAGTTGGGACATCAATTTGAGGACATTACTGAGGCCTCTTCTGGAGTACTGTGTACAGGAAGGATATCATTAAATTAGAGAGGGTTCAGAAAAGATTTACCAGGATGGAGGGTTTGACGCATGCAAATTATCTGGAAAGGCCGGATCCTGTTTCCAGGCTGGGAGCTGAGGAGGTTAAATTGTGAACTCACTGAGGTTTACAAAATCATGAGGGGCACAGAGAAAGTGAATGATAGAGTCTTTTCCCTAGTGTGTGAGAGTTCAAAACCAGGGGGCATTATTTTCAAGATGAGAGAGGAAAGATTTAAAAAGGATATGAGGGCCAACTTTGTTTACATAGAGAGTGGTTTGTATGTGGAATGAATTAAATTGAATTAGTTTTCGTAGCCATGTGTGTACAGTGAAATGTTTATCAGTGACCACTTATAGCACCATCTTATGTACAGAGTACAAGGTATAATCCTCAGTAACAGAGTAGAGAAGTTAGGAAATGGTTACAGCGCAGCTACACACAGTATGATCAAAGGTCAAGAAACACAAGCAGCAAAGTTAAAAAGACAAAGCATCCCATTCTCTCTGCAGAAGGCCAACACAGTGGGCCCCCTGCCTGCTGTTACACTGCGCCACAGTCCAGGTTCAATCCACCCCTCGGGTGTGTGTGGGGTTTGCACATTTGCCCCATGGTTTTCCTCCCACAGTCCAAAGATGTGCAGCTTAGGTGGATTGGCCGTGCTACATTACCCCGTAGCGTCCAGGCTATCGCCACGGGAGATGCAGGGTGGGTCTAGGTGGGAGCGGAGTCGATGGGCCGAATGGCAGGGATCGAAGGCTGGAATCGAACCCGGGCACCCAGCGCCGCGAGGGAGCAGCGCTAGCCACTGAGCCACCGCGTCGCCCCCTCGGTGAGTGCCTTGTGCAGAAGTGAAGAGATTGTGAGGGAGTGGTGGGCGGTTATGTCCCAGCAACCATCCAAGTCCCGCAGCTCATTACACGGCACATCCAGCCCGATGGCCTCACCTTGGTGAAGTGGGAACCGTGCCCGTGATTGTCTGACTCGGGCCAGGTGAGGCCCTGACACGTCCCTGGTTGGCACATGGTGGCCCTTTAAGAATGGCTCGCCTCACCCCTGCGTGACTCAGCAGAAAAAGTGAAACTGTTGCGGGGAGGAAATCACGGCCCGTAAAACCAGCAGGCCGTGCTTCCAGAACCTTCCTCACCTCCGTCTTCCTGATCGATCACTCCCGATGATTGAGCGTAGAGAGCAGGGCGGCCTGCAGACAGTGGAGTAAATGGCCAGGCAATAGCTGGAGCTCCGTGGGTCCTGGGTCCCACACCCCTGGGCTAAGGCACTACAATGACTCAGCATTCCCTCTTCGCCCCGAAGGGATTCTGCACTGTCACGGGCTCGTTCATTGTCCCCGAACACAACAGTGACTCAGCATTCCTCAAACATTGTCACTTGGACGCAGATGAAAAGGCAGGAATTCTGCACTGTCATGGTTAGTTCATTCACTCGGTGCCCAGTAATGAGTCAACTGACTGATTGTGACAGATTTGCCTCCCGGGCTAGAGGCGCATGACAGTGCTGGCTATCGGTTGCACGCTCAGTTCATTGACTGAGTGCCCAGCAGTGAGTCCCACCCACTGGAGCTGACTGTTCAGTCCTTAAACTCTGTGCTTTCTTCTGGCTGGCTCCTCGTCTGTATTTCCCCTGACGTGGGTGTGCCCCAGTGATGTCTTAGAGCAGGAATTCCCTGTTTATAAACCGATTAGTGGAGAGGAATTACTTGTGGCTCTATTAGTGTTTGAGGAACTCTGTTAGAATCAACACAGCTGAACTCACTCAGATAAAAACCAGCACCTCCAGCACTTTCCACCTTACCGGCAAACATGACTGAAGACAGGAACGAAATCTTTAATCTCGAAGATATGAAGACGATCAGTGTATACACGGGTAACGTGGTGAGGTGGTGTGGTTCAATGAAGAAGTGCCCAACGTCAACAGCTCAGGAGGTAGTACATTTATCTCTGTCATCTCTTCAACCTGATGCTCTAGGGGGATGCGATTCAACTGAGGGGAGACAATGGCCTAGGGGTATTATCGCTCGGCTGTTGACCCAGGAACCCAGATTCAAATCCTGCTCACGGGAGATGGTGGGACTTGAATTCAATATATTAAAAAAATCCGGAATTTTCTGACTCACTAATATCCTTTGGGGATGGAAACTACCACCTTTACCTGGTCTGGCCTACATGTGGCTATATAGATGCAAGTTATTCCATGATAAAGCTACCCGTGACCAGCAATGTGGTTGACACTTAATTGCCTCTCTAGGCATTCAGGGATGGATCAGTGGTGCTGGAAGAGCACAGCAGTTCAGGCAGCATCCAAAGTGCAGCGAAATCGACGTTTCGGGCAAAAGCCCTTCATCAGGAATAAAGGCAGAGAGCCTGAAGCATGGAGAGATAAGCTAGAGGGGGGTGGGGGTGGGGAGAAAGTAGCATAGAGTACAATGGGTGAGTGGGGGAGGGGATGAAGGTGATAGGTCAGGGAGGAGAGGGTGGAGTGGATAGGTGGAAAAGGAGCTAGGCAGGTCGGACAAGTCCGGATAAGTCATGGGGACAGTGCTGAGCTGGAAGTTGGAACTAGGATGAGGTGGGGGAAGGGTAAATGAGGAAACAGTTGAAGCCCACATTGATGCCCTGGGGTTGAAGTGTTCCGAGGTGGAAGATGAGGCGTTCTTCCTCCAGGCGTCTGGTGGTGAGGGAACGGCGGTGAAGGAGGCCCAGGACCTCCATGTCCTCGGCAGAGTGGGAGGGGGAGTTGAAATGTTGGGCCACAGGACGGTGTGGTTGATTGGTGCGGGTGTCTCGGAGATGTTCCCTAAAGCGCTCTGCTAGGAGGCGCCCAGTCTCCCCAATGTAGAGGAGACCGCATCGGGAGCAACGGATACAATAAATGATATTAGTGGATGTGTAGGTAAAATTTTGATGGATGTGGAAGGCTCCTTTAGGGCCTTGGATAGAGGTGAGGGAGGAGGTATGGGCACAGGTTTTACAGTTCCTGCGCTGGCAGGGGAAAGTGCCAGGATGGGAGGGTGGGTTGTAGGGGGGCATGGACCTGACCAGGTAGTCACGGAGGGAACGGTCTTTGCGGAAGGCGGGAAGGGGTGGGGAGGGAAATATATCCCTGGTGGTGGGGTCTTTTTGGAGGTGGCGGAAATGTCGGCGGATGATTTGGTTTATGCGAAGGTTTGTAGGGTGGAAGGTGAGCACCAGGGGCGTTCTGTCCTTGTTACGGTTGGAGGGGTGGGGTCTGAGGGCGGAGGTGCGGGATGTGGTTGAGATGCGTTGGAGGGCATCTTTAACCATGTGGGAAGGGAAATTGCCGTCTCTAAAGAAGGAGGCCATCTGGTGTGTTCTGTGGTAGGATGGGCAATAAATGCCAGTATAGCCAGTGACACCCTCATGCTGTGAATGCATAAAATAAATTAAATAGGCTAAAGGGCCATCCTCCTTCAAAACTGCCTTCTTTCCAAGGACGCTTAAGTGCAGATATAAATCAATGCAGACCAGTTCAGCCTGAAGGATATGATCCACACAAGCTGCTATTATTTAACCTTAACCTTATCAGAGTGTCCCCAGTGAGCAGACCCAGCTCCCATTGCCTACATCCCTGGTTAAGTCTATCGTATGGGGGTCCATCTCACTTAGTTTTTATGGCTCTTGTGGGCTCAGTAGTTAGCACTGCTGCCTCACAGCACTAGGGTTCCAGGTTCGATTCCAGCCTCGGGCGACTGTCTGTGTGAGATTTGCACGTTCTCCCCATATCTGCGTGAGTTTCCTCCGGGTGGTCCGGTTTCCCCCCACAGCCCAAAGATGTGCAGGTTAGGGTGAATTGGCCGTGGGAAATTGCCCATTGTGTTAGGTGCATTAGTGAGAGGGAAATGGTTTGGGTGGGTTACTCTTCAGAGCATTGGTGTGGACTGGTTGGGCTGAAGGGCCTGTTTTCACACGGTAGGGAATCTCATCTAATGCAATGGTAGTGTTCCAACCTCTGAACCAGGAGGCCTGGGGGAGAGTAGTGGGAATGAATGGTGTAGAGGTTTGGAGTGGGAACAGTGAAGGGTGGGAATGGTGGGGTTTGGGAATGGGAATGGTGAGGGTTAGGAATGGGATTGGTGAGGGTTGGGAATGGGATTGGTGAGGGTTGGGAATGGGAATCCTGAGGGTTAGGAATGGGATTGGTGAGGGTTGGGAATAGTGGGATTTGGGAGTGAAAATGGTGAGGTTTGGGAGTGGGAATGGTGGGGATTGGGAATGAGATTGGTGAGAAAGTGAGGACTGCAGATGCTGGAGATCAGAGCTGAAAAATATGTTGCTGGAAAAGCGCAGCAGGTCAGGCAGCATCCAAGGAGCAGGAGTGTCGACATTTTGGGCATCAGCCCTTGTTCAGGAATCATTCCTGAAGAAGGGCTTATGCCCAAAACGTCGATTCTCTTGCTCCTTGGATGCTGCCTGACCTGCTGCGCTTTTCCAGCAACACATTTTTCAGAATGAGATTGGTGAGTGAGAACGGTGGGGGTTGGGAATGGGAACGGTGGGGGTTGGGAATGGGAATGGTGGGGGTTGGGAATGGGAATGGTGGGGGTGAGTGGGGATGAATGGGGGTGATGGGACCCCCCCATTAGCCCTTGGAGCTGTAATGTTGGAGTGATAAGGACCAAGGCAGTAACAGCAGGTCAAATTACAGGAGCGATATTCCTATTTTGACAGATCTTGGCTCCCTCAGCTCTCCCGAACAGTTTCCAAACCTCAAAATAGCAGGAGCTTTGGGAAGGATTACACCCATGAGTGGTGGACTGCAAAGGAATGATTGGTTCAATTCCATACTGATGTGTTTACTATCGGTTTCCAGCCAATATCATGGCCAGCATTGACGACAGCAGGGGGAGTCACAGATTGATGTCAGTGCTTTTGAACGGGAGGCATGGGAGGTTCATTGTGTGAAATTAGACTGTCCCTGAGCAAGGGGAAGAGTGAGATAAAGTAGCCATGGTGGGAATTCTCGTCTTAAAGATATTTATCTCTACCTTGTTGTGACACACCTCTGAAGCAGCTGGGATTTTATTATTGGCCTTCCGATTCAGAGAAAGGGCCACTACCACGCAAAGCGAGGGCTGTCTTTCAGACATCTTCCTGCTCGGCAGCAATGCTGATTACCGTCTGGTTTGTAATTCAGAGTACAGCCAACAATGTGGGTTCGCTTCCCAAACTGGCTGAGGTGACGCCGAAGGACTGTCCTTCTCAACCGCTCCCCCTCGCCCAAGGCCTGGTGACCCTCAGCTTAAATTCCCCAAGCAGTCGTCACTGTCTAACGAGGGGACAGTCTTGTGGTCTGGTGGGGCTATGCCAGGGTTTCACCTTTCACCTCCACCTTTGTCACACCTCAACCGTCCCATTCTAAGTTTCACACTGAGTGTGAGTTTGCACATTTAGAATGGCAGAGAAAAAGTGTCTAAAAAAAGGACAAACATTAAGAGTGATAATCCCTCTGACCTTAGGAAGTTGGCATCAGTGACCAATAATCAATACAAGCATTTCTGCCACTATTATTAAGCTAGGAGCATTTTGTTGCACTTGAGACTTGAACAAAAGTTTTCTTGAGTAGATTTGTACATTAAAGGTATCAAATTCCATTTTGCCTTGGAGTGCTATTGATTATTGTGCTCAGGCAGTGTTTGACCAGATGTTAATTGTATCTAGTGGGATTGTTTTAGTTATCCCTTCCTTTTTACACTGTTTCTGTTCCAGAGATGACTGCACAGTAATTGGACAGTACGTCATTATGTCGTAAAGATTTTTAACATTGAATAAATCCAATCAAGTAGAAAAATATTTACAACGGTCAGCTGAGTAAGTCTGGAATAATTGGCAAGAGAACGCGATTTTAAATCCCTCTGTGCGGTTGGTTAAGGATTTTTAACTCAGTTTGAGAAGAATATAGGAGATAAACATGTTTTCTATTAAAAGTGAGCATAAGGTTCCCAGATGGTTGTGGAAAAGATATGCTCATTAATTTGTGTTAAGACAGAAATCTGTAACCCATGCATGGGCTGGACCACACGTGACTCCATGTCAATGTGGTCAGCTTGTACATAGCCCTCAAAGTACTTGATTTGATTTATTGTAATGTGTACCTGAGTACAGTGAAAAGCTTTGTTTGTGAGCTGTACAGGCAGATCATAGTAGTCAAGGATACAGAGATCATAGGGTGCTTGGACAGAGTGAGGCACACAGGTTACACTGTACAGCAGGTATACAAAGCAAGGTCAGCATTATTGGAAGCTAGAGGGTCCATTCATCAGTCTGATAACAGCAGGGAAGAAGCTGTTCTTGAACCTGATGTGCGTGCGTGTGTGTGTGTGCGCGTGTGTGCGTGCGTGTGTGCGTGTGTGCGTGTGTGTGCGTGTGCGTGTGTGTGTGTGTGCGTGCGTGCGTGCGTGTGTGTGTGTGCGTTCAAGCTTCTGTAATTTCTGCCTGTTGGGAGAGGTTGTTGGAGAGCGTTAATGGGTGGGAGGGGTCTTTGATGATGTTGGACTTTGCCACCAGGTCAGCCCCATGGGCATCATACAATCTGAGGTCCCTGATTGGGGCTATTAATCTGGTCCAATCAGGGAGCCCTGGCTGACATATATACAGGAGGGTAGCACTACCGTACTGTGGGGGTTAAAAAAAGTTTTTTTTACAAAATGGGAGTGCAGGGGCTCAGTTCACTCTACAAAAAAAAGAGAAAAAATAATAATGAACAGGAGGGTCAAGGAGAGCTGGATCAGTGTGCATGCGTGCTCGTGCAGGGACTCTCCTCCTTGAAGGTGTCAGAGGGGAAGGGGACTGTCCCTGAACCAGCTGCCCCCCATCGAGAGAGCTCTAGGAAGGAAGGAAGGAAGGAAGGAAGGAAGAAGGAAGAGGAAGCAGAGGCAGAAGGAGGTGAAAGCTCTGAGTCCTGGGCCTCACCCAGGTCAAGGGAGTGTTGCTGCTGACCTGGGGCCCACTCCCACTGCTGGTCTCTGGGACCCCACCCTGACCTGCCTCAGCTGTTACTGCTTGGGGCCTGCCTCACTGCTGCTGCCTGGGACTCACTCCCAGGACCTCCACCACTGCTGCTGTTGTTGTTAAAGGCCCACCCCCACTGCTGCTGCCTGGGACTAAATTTTGGGGCTGCCTGGGACTTGCCTTGGGGACCTTCCCCAACAGGTCTGCCTCCACTGCTGCGACCAAGGGCCTGCCTGGGACTGGCCTGAGGCCTGCCTCCACCGCTGCTGTTGCCTGGTGCCTACTAACATCCAGCATCAGAGTAGGGTGAGCCCAAAGATCGCAGGGCCCAGCCACACCTCCGCCGGGGTAGCCGCTGCCTTAGGCCCGGCTGTCCCAACCCTGGCCGCAACCGCAACCCCCTTCAGGCACCTGACTAAACGCCTGGGGGTAAAGGCCTATCCCCACCCCAACATGACCATCGAGGCCTGCAGCAAGGCCATGGCTAGTGTGGTCGGCCCACTGGCCATCGTCGCTGCGGCCCGCATGTACGGGAAGGCTGTCTTCTTCCTGAAGACCGAGCAGGCGGTCCACCTGGCCGTGGAGAGGGGGCTCATTGTGGGCGGGACACATCTGCCCGTCGACCCTTTGGAGGTTATGGTGAACGTCTACACTCCCTTGGCCGGGCCGAGGCAAGCGAGCTTCTTTGAAGAAGTGTCCGCTCATCTCGCTTCCATCGATGAGAGCCAGTGCGTCGTCCTCGGGGGAGATTTTAACTGCGTCCTCGAGGACAGGGACCACGGCGGTGCCCGCACGAGTTCGACGTCGGGGAGGAGGTTGGGGGACTTGATCAAGTCCTTGGACCTGGTGGACGTCTGGTGGAATCTCCATCCTGACTCCATCGCCTTCACCTTCGTGAGGCCTGGGGTCGGAGCGTCCAGAATCGACCGCCTGTACGTTTCGCGGGCGTACGCCTCCTGCTTTCCGAAGGCCTCCACGCGGCAGGTGTCGTGCACGGACCATCACCTGGTGTGGGCGGAACTCCTTCCGTTCGGCGCCAGGCTGGGCTCCGCGTACTGGCACTTTAACAACCTGCTGCTGGAGGACGAGCGGTTCCGGGACTCGTTTCGTCGTTTCTGGGCCGGCTGGAGAAGGAAGCGGGGAAGCTTCCCCTCCCTGAGGCTATGGTGGGATGTGGGCAAGGCTCACGTCCGCGTCTTCTGTCAGGAGTATGCGAGGGGGTCGACAAAGAGGCGGAAATCCAGGATCGGGGAGTTGGAGAGGGAGATGCTCGACCTGGAGTCACGCCTCGGTCAGCCCGACGCGGACCCGGCCCTGCGCGGGGTGTACGAAGAGAAGAAGGCCGCGATCCGGGAGCTGCAGCTCGTCGGGGCTCGGGGCGCGTACGTGAGGTCGCGGCTCCAGCTCCTCCAGGACCTGGACCGCGGCTCCCCCTTCTTCTACTCGCTGGAAAAAAGGCGCGGCACCCGTCAGCAGCTCCTTGTGCTGCTGGCCGACGACGGGTCCCTCGTCTCGGATCCGGAGGGTATCAGGGCCCACGTCCGATCCTATTACACGGCCCTGTTCTCTCCGGATCCGTCCAGCGAGGATGCTCGCAGAGTTCTGTGGGAGGACCTGCCGCAGCTCAGCCTGGAGGACGCCGGAAGGCTCGACGCTCCCGTCACCTTAGAGGAGCTGACCGGCGCCCTCGACCGGCTCTCGAGGGGTAAATCCCCGGGGCTGGACGGGCTGACTGTCGAGTTCTTCAGGGCGTTCTGGGACGTCCTGGGGAGCGACTACGCACAGGTCCTCGGGGAGTGTCTAAATGCCGGAGAGCTGCCCCTTTCTTGGCGCAGGGCGGTCATCGTCCTGCTGCCAAAGAAGGGGGACCTTCGTTCCTTGAGGAACTGGTGTCCGGTCTCCCTCCTCAGCACAGACTACAAAATCTTCGCCAGAGTGTTGTCTTCTCGCCTGGCTTCCGTGCTGGCCCACATGATTCACCCGGACCAGTCCTACACAGTCCCGGGCCGGAGGATACAAGACAACGTCCATCTGGTCCGGGACCTGATCCATTTCTGTCAACGGGCTGGTCTGCCGAGCGCCTTCCTGTCTCTCGACCAGGAGAAGGCGTTCGACAGGGTCGATCACGAGTACCTGCTCGGGACTCTGCAGGCATTCAGGTTCGGGACGCAGTTCGTCGCCCGGATCCAACTTTTGTATGCCACCGAAGAGTGTCTGGTTAAAGTTAACGGGTCCCTGACGGCGCCCCTTCGCTTCGGGAGAGGAGTGCGTCAAGGCTGCCCCCTGTCCGGCCAGCTGTATTCCCTGTGCGTGGAGCCTTTCCTGCGCCTCTTGCGGAGGAGGTTGTCGGGGCTGGTTCCGCGCGGCGCGGGCACGGGGGTGGTCCTCTCAGCCTACGCCGACGACGCGCTCCTCACTTTCACTGACCCGGCTGACCTGGGGAGGATGCGTGAGTGCCAGGCCATGTACTCGGCAGCGTCTTCCGCCATGATCAACTGGGCCAAATGTTCCGGGCTACTGGTGGGTCCATGGTGGGTGGACTCCCTGCCGGAGGAGTTTCGGGGGTTCAGCTGGAGTACCACCCATCTCCTCTACCTGGGGGTCTACCTCAGCCCGACCGAGGAATCCTGGCCGGCCAACTGGCAGGAGCTGGAGGCCAAAGTCTCGGCTCGCCTAGGCCGCTGGACAGGACTGCTCCGAGTGCTATCTTACAGGAGCCGAGTGCTGGTCATAAACCAGCTGGTGGCCGCCATGCTGTGGTACCGGCTGGTCACTTTGGTCCCTCCTCCTGGCTTTGTCGCTGACATCCAGAGAACGTTGGTCGACTTCTTCTGGGACAAAAAGATGCACTGGGTCGCTGCGCAGGTTCTGAGTCTCCCCATTGAGGAGGGCGGTCAGTCGCTGGTGTGCGTCCGCACCCAGGTCGCGACCCTCCGCCTTCAGACCTTGCAGCGATACCTTTACGTCGAGCCTCCTCCTAGGTGGTGCGCCCGGGGACGTATTTTTTCCGCCAGGTGCGTAACCTCAACTACGACACGCAGCTCTTGTTCGTCGACCGTGACGGTTTGGAGGTCGCCCTCAAGGTGCTGCCTGTCTTTTACCAGGACCTGATCACTGTCTGGAACATGCTCGAATCGCGTCGCACCTACCCTCCGGCAGGAGTAGCGGCTGTCGTCAGGGAGCCGTTGCTCAGGAATCCGCACCTCCGTGCTCGCGGGTTCGAGTGGCTGTCGGAGGGGAGGGCTGTGGCGGCGAGGGTGACCAGGGTCAGGGACGTGCTGGTGCCGGGGGCCTGGGCTGGACGTTGCCGCAAGACATAGCGAGCAGGGCAGCGGTAGACGTCCGGTACATGGCCACCGCCATCCGACGCCTTAAAACGGCGGTGCTCGGACCCGACGTAGTGCACCAGTTGGAGGACGCTCAGGTGTGCGGTGGGATCCCGTCCGCGCTCACCCCAGCCCGGACGGAATTTCACATCGGCCCCAAGGTCCCGTACTTCCCGCGGGAGCCTGTGCCCCACAACCTGAGCCACCTTTGAAATTTTAATTTTGTCCAGTTCAAGGACGTTAAAAGGCGTGCCCTATATCGACTGCTGCTGCACACCGTCCACCTCTTCGCCCTCATCCACCGCCCGGACACGCCCTGGCGTGCCCATTTGCCACCGGGCGGTGGGGATCCCCAGTGGAGGGCCCTCTGCACAGGGGTCCTCCCCCTTTCTCTCGGGGATCTGGGGTGAAGAGTGCTGCACGCAGCGGTCCCCTGCAACCGCAGATTGCGGTGGTTCATGGACTCCCAGCCCAACTGCTTGTTCTGTGGCGCTGTGTAGTCAGTGGACCATGTGTATGTTGGGTGTGGGCATTTGCACTCCCTCTTTGATTTTCTCAAACCTTCTCCTCTGTTTTTGGTTGCACTTCAGTCCCACGCTCCTGATCTTCGGGCACCCGGTGCGGAGGAGGGAGGGCAGGTCTGAAGAACTCCTCGTGGGTCTGCTCCTGGGCCTGGCCAAACTAGCCATAAACAGGTCCAGGCAGCGGGCCGTGGAGGGGGTCGTTAGGGCCGACTGCCTGCCCCTCTTCCGCGGTTACGTTAGGGCCCGGGTGTCCTTGGAGAAGGAGCACGCGGTGTCCACCAACACCCTGGAGTTGTTCAGGGAGAGGTGGGTGCCGCAGGGAGTGGAGTGCATCATTTCCCCCTCCAACTCTATTTTGATTTACTCCCTGCCCTCCCCTTCACTGTTTTGATCACACAGCATTGCCCTTTGATGTGAAGGGCACTGCTTGTCACTGGCCACTCGGGTGGTTCCTTTCTTCCTGGTGGTGGGAATTGAATAAAGATTCGTGCACTTTGTGTCTCTCACTGCGTCTCGCACTTGCACATACGCACCATGGGTGCTGGGGGTGTAATAAGCACTACCTCAGTTAGGCGGTAGTGTGGAAAAAAAAAGTAAGCAGGAGAGTCCGACATCCTGCTGACTCTGAGAGCTAGCTCTTGAGGGAGCTGGACCAGTGTGTGTGTGTGCGCGTGTTCTGAGCTTCCCAGGGAAACCTATGTACCATGCTCTGGAAAGGAGTGGGTGTATAATGAAGGCTTGGTGATGATTTAGAACTCAGAAAGGCAGTCAGGACCGTGAGTCACTGCCAACAAAATAGGGCCCTTGTCTTCAGTTGCATGTTTGGTCTTGCGAATCCACAGGTGTGAGCATCGGCAGGCCAACGTGTGTGGGCAGGTACCTCATCATCTCGGGAGAGAGCTGCCAGTAGTCCCACCTGCCAACTCGTGGACAGGGAAAGAAGCAAAGGGGAGCCATGATTCAGCATCTCCAACCCGCACCAAGGGTCGGGCCTTCTCACCCACACCTCTGCACAGTCAGATCCAGTGGGCAGTGTCCCCACTTCATGACCCAGTGGTGTCCCAGTTCAAGGTCCCACCTTAGTCAAGAACGAATGTGTTCCTATCACTGGCCAGAGGTGAGGGTTGACTTGTTACCCCCTTCCAGTGTGTGTTCATGGTGATCAGCAAGAGTGGGAGAGATTCCTGGTCACGTTGAGGAGCCTCGACCATGCCACCAGACCTAAACATGGATGCCTCAGCTAGCTGGATGTCTTGGGGGCTCAGCTGGTTTGCGCCAGTCTGGACAAGATGGGCCAAATGGCTCCTTTTCCATGCTGTATCATTAGTATAGCTGGGGGGTCCCTGTAGCTCGCAGCTGCAGTGAATTCAGACCCTGCGCCCTTGCCTCTTGTGGGGAGGTTACAAAGAGTGAGGTCTGCCTTTGGCCAGAATATCCAATGCGAGGGAAAGGAAGACTCCTTCATTGAATTGAATTTATTATCACGTGTACCAAGACACAGTGAAAAACTTTGTCTTGCGAGCAATACAGGCAGAGCACAGAGTTAAGTCGCAGAGATATGTAAATAATAGGTAAACAGCGGCAAAAACACCGGTACAGGTGAATGTTAAGAGTTTGTGAGCCCATTCAGTATTCTAACAACAGTAGGGTAGAAAGTGTTTTGAAACCGGCCTGGTGCATGTGTTCAGGTTTCTGTACCTTCTCCCCGATGGTAGAGGTTGTAGAAAAACATTGCCAGGGTGGAATGGATCTTTGAGAATGCTGGCAACCTTTCCCTGACAGCGGGCCTGGTGGATGGATCCGATAGATGGGAGGTTGGCCTTTGTGATTGTCCAGGCCGAATTCACCGTTCTCTGTAACCGTCTCCCATCTTGAACAGTTCAGGGAAGAAATGTTTGTGTGTGCCCATCAATATTTCCCAGTCCACCTGCTCAGAGATGTTATTACACACCGCCAGGGCAGGTGGGACTTGTTTCCTGGCTCTGAGGTAGTGACACTACCATTATGCTACAGGATCCTCCTGTGTGCTGAGTATGTGATTATACTTTTGGAGACTAGTTCCTTTGCAGGCAGTTTGACATACAGTGAGGTGGAACCAACATGAGCTGGATGGTCCAAGGATCATCCTTGGAATTATATCCCTCAGTCTATCACACCAGGTTTGTGTTATTGATCAGAGTTCTGGGCTCCACTTCCTATCTCTTTCTCCTAACTTACTTGCCCTCCTATTGACCAAGGTTCCAATTATATGTCCCCATATCTCGCAAAGGGTCTCCACAGGCCAGCTGTGCTTGATTAATGCCTCCTGGGACATTGAACATGCTATATAAATGCAGTTTGATGTTGTTACTCTCTCCACCTTTCGATGTAATTAAAAACCCGTCACTACCAAATCCCTCTGCTATCTTTTCCAGGTCCTGGATTGCCTCAAGGCTGCTCTGTGTGAGTGGGGTTCAAAGTACAACTCCGATCAAATGGAAGGGAAGGTGAGTCTTCACTCTTGGCTGCTGGGCATCCCAGGCTCTGCTCAGAACTGCAGTGGTAAAAACTAGGTAAAAACACTTCAACCCCAGGGCATCAATGTGGACTTCAACAGTTTCCTCATTTCCCCTTCCCCCCACCTCATCCTAGTTTCAAACTTCCAGCTCAGCACTGTCCCCATGACGTGTCCGGACTTGTCCTACCTGCCTAGCTCCTTTTCCACCTATCCACTCCACCCTCTCCTCCCTGACCTATCACCTTCATCCCCTCCCCCACTCACCTATTGTACTCTATGCTACTCTCCCCCCACCCCACCCTCCTCTAGCTTATCTCTCCACGCTTCCAGCTCACTGCCTTTATTCCTGATGAAGGGCTTTTGCCCGAAACGTCGATTTCGCTGCTTATTGGATGCTGCCTGAACTGCTGTGCTCTTCCAGCACCACTGACCCAGAATCAGAACTGCAGTGACCTCTCGGGACACTGTTCCAATGAGACGCAATGTCAACGCGGGAGAAATCACTCTGCCCTCGCATTTTAGCTTAGATTCCCTACAGTGTGGAAACAGGCCCTTCGGCCCAACAAGTCCATGCCGACCCTCCGAAGAGTAACCCACCCAGACCCATTTCCCTCTGACTAATGCACCTAACACTATGGGCAATTTAGGATGGCCAATTCACCTGACCTGCACATCTTTGGACTGTGGGAGGAAACCGGAGCACCCGGAGGAAACCCACGCAGACACAGGGAGAACGTGCAAACTCCACACAGTCAGTCGCCCGAGGCTGGAATTGAACCTGGGACCCCGGTGCTGTGAGGCAGCAGTGCTAACCATTGACCTTCCCACCTCAACACCATAATCGCTGTCTCATTAGTCTCATTGCCAATTGTTTATTGACCCTCAATGGGATGGGTCATTACTGGCCAAGCTAACATTTGTAATCCTTCCTTCCTGCGATTCACACCTCATCGTTTCCTCTCTTACTTGGACAAGTAAGCTGGAGCCTCTGGCTGGGAATATCTCAGGCTTTGTACCCGAGAGATCTTCATCGTTCGGGTCCCCCCCGTATCTGAGGAAAGATGTTCTGGCAAAAGGAGGGAATGCAGAGAAAGTTAACCAGACGGATTCCTGGGATCAGGATTAGAGTGGCGCTGGAAAAGCACAGCAGGTCAGGCAGCATCCGAGGAGCAGGAAAATCGACGTCTCGGGCAAAAGCCCTTCATCAGGAATGGGATAGCAGGACTGACATAAGAATGTCAGTTTAGGATTCTATTCGCTGGAGTCTTGAAGATCTCGTAGAAACCTGTAAAATGCTGACGGGGGGACACAGGAAGGATGTTCCCGATGACCATGTAGAGCCAAGAACCAGCAGGTCATGGTCTCAGGATACAGGGTAGGCCGTTTGGGACTGAGCTGAGAACTGTCTTCGCCCAGAGAGTGGGGGGGGGGGGAGGAGGGGAGGTGGGGAGGGTGATGGTGGTGGTCTATGGCTTTCTCTGCTACAGCAAGCAATTGAAATCAAAGCACTGTAGATTTGCGAGAAGGAGTTAGACATATTTCTGAGGGCTAAAGGGAGAAAGGAGAACAGGGGACTGAGTTGGATGGTTAGCCCTGATCCTGTTGAACAGCACAACAGGTTGGAAGGGCCGATTGACCACCTCCTGTTCTTGTTTTCAATGTTTAATCTCTCCCGCTCACAGATTTCCTCTGTTTCCCCAGTGGATCGCTGCTAATCTCAGGCCTACAGCTGGGAATATTGAATCAGCCACGATACTATTGTATACCCGGGAGGGCTTTCCACAACGGGACACAGGAGGGGTGGACCTGAGAGAAGTCATTGACCCCTTGACCCTTGACCCTGCCTTCTCCACCCTCTGATCATCAGCTCTCACGCTGATTGGTGGAGCAATCGATCCCTTGACGACATTTCATTGGCTCTCCCCTAGCCAGCATTGAGGGTCCACCAGCCTTCCCTGATTGGATAGTGGTCCTGTTCCCTGACCTTGGATTGGCTGAGATGTTGTAAAGAGACGAGAGGTACCTGCAGTATTTGGCTTTCACTCCCAACCCTCTGAGGCTCACGCTCCATGGCGTTGACTGTTTCTTTGGGTATGCTTTTAATCTCTAAGCCACCTCACACTCCCACCCAGTTTAATGGGGGTCTGCAAGCTCAGATAGCTGGGGGTCACCAGAGTCCCACTCCCTCATTAGAGAGAGGGGTAACTGGGGCTAACCACACCTTAGGGAAAGGATGCGGTTGAGACGTCAGGATGTTCACAGCCACCCCAGCAGACACGGGAATTGAACCTATGCTGTCAGAGTCACTAGCACCATCACAATCCAGTCATCCAGCCAACTGAGCTAACCGATCAATCACTGCCCATCACTCACATAAAGGCCTGTTTATTTCTAAGCCTCGTTTCCTTGTCTATCTCTAACCATGAGTAAGAGAAAGGCTGGGGATAAGCGTTCAAAAGCGTCCGATCTCTTCATTTGTTTGACTGGTATTCTGTTTACCAACGGGTTAGTTATTAACACTGCCTTTTTATTTATCTCCCGCGTCTCTCCACTGACCAGATCCCCGAGGGGTTACCTGAGCACCTGGTCTGTGATCTGATTCAAC
This sequence comes from Hemiscyllium ocellatum, assembly GCF_020745735.1. Taxonomy (NCBI): domain Eukaryota; kingdom Metazoa; phylum Chordata; class Chondrichthyes; order Orectolobiformes; family Hemiscylliidae; genus Hemiscyllium; species Hemiscyllium ocellatum. Next base: position 4,997,971 of record NC_083445.1, on the reverse strand, counting down.
CGACAGAGAGGATTGACCCTGATGAGAGAGAGGATATCCGGATATCAGGCAGGTGCTCCTTCAGGAAGAGGCACTGTCTGCCGCCTCACACAGCTCGCGAATCAAGGGCTGCTATTGACACAGACACGAGGCATTCCATCCACTGAGCCAACCGTTAACACAGGGCAAAGACGAAACACATCAGTCCTCCATCTGCAGGAGGAGTGGCACAGTTACCATCACAAATGGGAACAGGATGAGGCCATTCAGCCCCTCAGGCCTGCTCTGCCATTCAATAGGATCACCGCTGATCGTGCCCTTTCCCTGTAACCCTGGATTCCCTGAATGGTCAGGAATCTATCTCAGCCTTAAATATACAGAAGGGCTCTGCCCCCACAGCTCCCAGTGGCAAAGAGTCCCAAAGTCTCCCAGCCTTCAGAGAGATGTTCCTCCTCAGCTCAGGCTTAGATTGGTGCCCCGTGATTCTGAGACTGTGCCCCCAATCCGTGACTCTCCCTATCTCTGTAACCCCCTCCAGCCCATACACCCCCTCCCTATCTCTGTAACCCCCTCCAGCCCATACACCCCCTCCCTATCTCTGTCCCCTCCTCCAGCCCGTACATCCCCCCATCTCTGTCAACTCCTCCAGCCCCTACACCTCCTCCCTATCTCTGTAACCCCCTCCAGCCCCTACATCCCCTCCCTATCTCTGTCCCCTCCTCCAGCCCCTACACCCCCTCCCTATCTCTGTCCCCTCCTCCAGCCCCTACACCCCCTCCCTATCTCTGTAACCCCCTCCAGCCCCTACAAACCTTCCCTATCTCAGTCACCCCCTCCAGCCCCTACACCCCCTCCCTATTGCTGTAACCTGTTCCAGCCCCTACACCCCCTCCCTATCTCTGTCACCCCCTACAGCCACTACACCCCCTCCCTTTCTCTGTCACCTCATCCAGCCCCTACATCCCCACCCTATCTCTGTCACCCTTTCCAGCCCCTACACCCCCTCCCTATCTCTGTCACCCCCTCCAGCCCCTACACTCCCTCCCTATCTCTGTCACCCCCTCCAGCCCCTACACTCCCTCCCTATCTCTGTCACCCCCTCCAGCCCCTACACTCCCTCCCTATCTCTGTCACCCCCTCCAGCCCCTACACCCCCTCCCTATCTCTGTCACCCCCTCCAGCCCCTACTCCCCCTCCCTATCTCTGTCACACCCTCCAGCCCCTACACCCCCTCCCTATCTCTGTCACACCCTCCAGCCCCTACACCCCCTCCCTATCTCTGTCACCCCCTCCAGCGCCTACACCCCCTCCCTATCTCTGTCACCCCCTCCAGCCCCTACACCCCCTCCCTATCTCTGTCACCCCCTCCAGCCCCTACACACCCTCCCTATCTCTGTCACCCCCTCCAGCCCCTACACCCCCTCCCTATCTCTGTCACACCCTCCAGCCCCTACACCCCCTCCCTATCTCTGTCACACCCTCCAGCTCCTACACCCCCTCCCTATCTCTGTCACACCCTCCAGCTCCTACACCCCCTCCCTATCTCTGTCACACCCTCCAGCTCCTACACCCCCTCCCTATCTCTGTCACACCCTCCAGCTCCTACACCCCCTCCCTATCTCTGTCACACCCTCCAGCTCCTACACCCCCTCCCTATCTCTGTCACCCCCTCCAGCCGTTGGAGAAACTGGATCAGTTTGGTTCGGAGAAGAGGAAGTTGAAAGGAAATTTGATCCCAGGTGTTCTAAACTGCATTAACCTGGGCAGAGCAGAGAGGGAGGATCTGTCCCTGTTGGTGGAGGAGGAGGGTTTGTAGGTGTCGTGTGATTAGTGAGATACACCGAGAGACATTTCCACACGGTGAGTGGGTGTTGGGCCCTGGATTGTGCAGACTGACAGTGTGGGAGGGACTGGTCCCAACTGAGGATGTCAACAGGGAATCGAAATGGGACAACATGCAGGGTCACTGAGAATGGTACAAATCACTCCTCCAGGAGGCTAGGACACACACGATGGGTTGAACAGCCTCCTTCAATGCTGTACTGATTCAGAGTCGGGATACAGAAGGAGTGATTAGTCTTGGCCCATCGTTAAGCTGCTCTCTGGCCAACTGTGTCCAGTCCTGCTCACTCTGTTACAGGGAGGAGATTGTAAAGCTGCAGAGGGCTCAGAAAGGATTGACCAGGACTGAAAGGTTTGAGTTATACAGAGGGACAGGACAGGCTGGGGCTTTTTCACTGGAGTGGAGGTGGGTGAGGGGTGACCTTATAAAGGGTTATCAAATCAGGGAAGCTGGAGGGGGTGACCGAGATAGGGAGGGGGTGACAGAGATAGCGAGGGGGTGTAGGGGCTGGAGGGGGTGACAGAGATAGGGAGGGGGTGTAGGGGCTGGAGGGGGTGACAGAGATAGGGAGGGGGTGTAGGGGCTGGAGGGGGTGATAGAGATAGGGAGGGTGTGTAGGGGCTGGAGGGGGTGACACAGATAGGGAGGGGGTGTAGGGGCTGGAGGAGGTGACCGAGATAGGGAGGGGGTGACAGAGATAGGGAGGGGGTGTAGGGGCTGAAGGGGGTGACAGAGATAGGGAGGGGGTGTAGGGGCTGGAGGGGGTGACAGAGATAGGGAGGGGGTGTAGGGGCTGGAGGGGGTGATAGAGATAGCGAGGGGGTGTAGGGGCTGGAGGGGGTGACAGAGATAGGGAGGGGGTGTAGGGGCTGGAGGGGGTGATAGAGATAGGGAGGGTGTGTAGGGGCTGGAGGGGGTGACACAGATAGGGAGGGGGTGTAGGGGCTGGAGGAGGTGACCGAGATAGGGAGGGGGTGACAGAGATAGGGAGGGGGTGTAGGGGCTGGAGGGGGTGATAGAGATAGGGAGGGTGTGTAGGGGCTGGAGGGGGTGACACAGATAGGGAGGGGGTGTAGGGGCTGGAGGAGGTGACCGAGATAGGGAGGGGGTGACAGAGATAGGGAGGGGGTGTAGGGGCTGAAGGGGGTGACAGAGATAGGGAGGGGGTGTAGGGGCTGGAGGGGGTGACAGAGATAGGGAGGGGGTGTAGGGGCTGGAGGGGGTGATAGAGATAGGGAGGCGGTGTAGGGGCTGGAGGGGGTGACAGACATAGGGAGGGGGTGTAGGGGCTGGAGGAGGTGATCAAGATAGGGAGGGGGTGTAGGGGCTGGAGGGGGTGACAGACATAGGGAGGGGATGTAGGGGCTGGGGGAGGTGACACAGATAGGGAGGGGGTGTAGGGGCTGGGGGAGGTGACCGAGATAGGGAGGGGGTGTAGGGGCTGGAGGGGGTGACAGACATAGGGAGGGGGTGTAGGGGCTGGAGGAGGTGACCGAGATAGGGAGGGGGTGTAGGGGCTGGAGGGGGTTACAGAGATAGGGAGGGGGTGTAGGGGCTGGAGGGGGTTACAGAGATAGGGAGGCGGTGTAGGGGCTGGAGGGGGTTACAGAGATAGGGAGGGGGTGTAGGGGCTGGAGGAGGTTACAGAGATAGGGAGGCGGTGTAGGGGATGGAGGGGGTTACAGAGATAGGGAGGAGTGCAGGGCTGGAGGAGGTTACAGAGATAGGGAGGGGGTGTAGGGGATGGAGGGGGTTACAGAGATAGGGAGGGGGGGATGGAGGAGGTTACAGAGATAGGAATCTGTTTACTTTAAATTGCTTGTACTTCCTGACCTCCTATTTCTCCCTCCCACAGCCAAACTGTTCATCTGTCAACCTGACATAAGGATTGTTAAAGAGGCGGTGACATGTGGTAAGTGAGATTGCCAGTTGGGAGAACCATAAGAGAGGGGTCCCTCCTCTGTCTGCTTTGTGTGTCTGGTACTCTCAAGATTCATTGACATGATAACTGAGCTCTCTATTATGAATTTACTATTCTTTGAGATGCTGTTGATAACGGCCTACATGGTCAAGACCATGTCTCTTCAGCCTTCCCTCCAGAGTTGAGCACAGGGTTTAACCTCCCTGTTATATTGCAGCTGGTGCTGGGACATTATACCCAAGGTATTCACCCACAGCTCCTATCCAATTGCTCCTGGATAACTGCTCCCATCTCAATGTGAACCCAGAACTCGCTTTTACCCCGGGGCCACATTCATGGCCTGACTCCTCTTCACACCGCCTGCCCGGGCCTGGGTCTGGGATCCTGCTGGGCACAGGCGGGCTACTGTGGTGCCTGGGAAAACGCAGTGGCAGCAGGAGAAAGGGCCGCAGGGATACGGCGCAAAGCTCTGGTGTGCGACCTCTCTTGCCCGGTGACTGTGACCATCAACGGGCTGAATAGCCTCCGTCAGGCCCATCGTGACTCCATGATATGTCCCAGATCCTTGCTGGAGGTTGGAAATGGTTCTCCTGTTCCAGCACCTTATTGGGCCAGCCGTGTTCCCTCCAACCTCAGCCTCCATGAGCGTCCTCCTCAGCTGTGGGTGCTCCAACCCCAGAGGAATCCGCTACCACTCACCTTGGCAATCACCCTGTGTTGTGCGAGTCCTTGAAAAATCTTCTCCTAAAATGTATCAAGAATGTTGGGCGAGGGGTTCAGTTACAGATTCACCCCCTCAGCATGGACCCCCCTCCAAATGTAATTGTGGTGGGTCCTAAACTCTGGTGTTCAAAATATGTGGTGCTGGAAAAACACAGCAGGTCAGGCAGCATCCGCAGAGCGGGAGAGTCAATGTTTTAATCATAAGCCCTGTTCACCATCCACCAATGTGCACCTTCCTTTAATCTCAGGGGTCTGTTCACCATCAGCATCGAATCCCTACAAACAGGCCCTTTAGCCCAACGGGTCCACACTGACCCTTCAAAGAGTAACCCACCCAGACCCATTCCCCTACCCTTACCCCTGACTAATGCACCTAACCTGAACACAATGGGCAATTTAGCATGGCCAATTCACCTGGCAGCATCTCCTCTACTTCATGTTCCTCAGCCCTTGAGCCCCGCCCCTCCAATCGCCACCAGGACAGAACCCAAATGGTCCTCACCTACCATCCCACCAACCTCCATATACATCATATCATCCATCATCATTTCCGCCACCTCCAAACGGACCCCACCACCAGGGATATATTTCCCTCCCCTCCCCTATCAGCATTCAGGAGAGACCACTCCCTCCATGACTCCCTCGTCAGATCCATACCCCCCACCAACCCAACCTCCACTCCCGGCACCTTCCCCTGCAACCGCAAGAAATGCAAAACTTGCGCCCACACCTCCCCCCTCACCTCCCTCCAAGGCCCCAATGGATCCTTCCATATCCACCAGAAATTCACCTGCACCTCCACACACATCATTTACTGCATCCGCTGCACCTGATGTGGCCTCCTCTATATTGGGGAGACAGGCCGCCTACTTGAGGAACATTTCAGGGAACACCTCTGGGACACCCGGACCAACCAACCCAACCACCCCGTGGCTCAACACTTCAACTCCCCCTCCCACTCCACCAAGGACATGCAGGCCCTTGGACTCCTCCATCGCCAGACCATGGCAACACGACGCCTGGAGGAAGAACGCCTCATCTTCCGCCTGGGAACCCTCCAACCACAAGGGATAAACTCAGATTTCTCCAGTTTCCTCATTTCCCCTCCCCCCACCTTGTCTCAGTCGATTCCCTCGAACTCAGCACCGCCTTCCTAACCTGCAATCTTCTTCCTGACCTCTCCGCCCCCACCCCACTCCGGCCTATCACCCTCACCTTGACCTCTTCCACCTATCGCATCTCCAATGCCCCTCCCCCAAGTCCCTCCTCCCTACCTTGTATCTTAGTCTGCCTGGCACCCTCTCCTCATTCCTGAAGAAGGGCTCATGCCCGAAACGTCGATTCTCCTGCTCTTTGGATGCTGCCTGACCTGCTGCGCTTTTCCAGCAACACATTTTCAGCCCAATTCACCCTGACCTGCACATCTTTGGACTGTGGGAGGAAACCTGGGCACTCAGAGGAAACCCACGCAGACACGGGGAGAATGTGCAAACTCCACACAGACAGTCACCCAAGGGTGGAATCGAACCGGGTTCCTGGTGCTGAGAGACAGCAGTGCTAACCACTGAGCCACCGTAATGCCCAGGTTGGACAACTAAAGATCCAACTGATTTGTCATTCCGAATTCAGGAAGTGTGGAATTACAGAGGGCCGTTTTCCCTTTCCAATTGCAGCCTGCTCGGAGCTTGGGGTCAGTCAACTGGATTCGGTCATCCTCTCAGTTGTGGCCCTATCGGAAGAGAACCGGCCAACTCGGGAGGACCTGATGCCTTACTGGAAGGAACTGGAGGTCTTGGTCCAAGGGCAGAAGGTCGCGTCCATCGGAGTCTCAGACTTGGACCGGGAAGTGCTGGAGGCCTTGTGCCAACACGCTCAGGTACGCACCCACACACACCCTCCCCTCCCCACTCACCCCGGTTTCTCTTCCGTCACCATTCTCCCGAAGCCTTGTTGCATTTACAGCTCCCCAATTCCTTACCGAGGTGGATATACTCCATCGTCGGCGAGGATTTCAGCCAACGCTCAGTATGTGTCCCTTTCCAGTGTGTAACCCCTCACCTGAGCATCCCCCTGCATTACTGAGGGAGTGCTGCACCGCCTGACATGCTGGGTTTCTGATGAGGTGTGAAATCCAGGTCCTCCTTGGCCTGAGTAATGATGCCACTGGGAGATGAACAGCCGCATTCACCTTGACCAATGTTTGTTCCTCTCCCAACATCGCCAACAGAGTGAGTGATCACATCACCGTCTGCTGCTGCGCTGTCCCTTCATTAAACACGGAGGATTCCACAATGACAGACAGGTCAGGGTGACTCCAGGTTCAATCCCTGACCTGACCACACTGTTCAACAGCTGCAATGGCAGCGTCAGAACCAAAACAGCTTAAAATCGTCGTGTCTCTGTGTGTGAGTGAGTGTGTGACTGTCTGTGTGAGAGTGTGTGTGTGTGTGTGTGTGTGTGTGTGTGCACATGTGAGTGTATGTATATGTATGCATGCATGTGTGCCTGACTGTACATATACGTGTCTATGTGGGCAAGTGTGTGCACATGTGTATGTATGTGTGTCTGTGCATTTCTGTATGTACATGCAGATGCACATGTCCATGTGTATGTATCAGCGAGTCTTGTGCATGCATGTGAGTCTGTGCATGCATATGTGTGTGCAAGTGTGTAGCGTGTTTTGTGTTTGGGAGTGTGTAATGTGTGTGTGAGCAAGTGTATAGACAGTGGTGTGTGAATGTATAGTGTGTGCGCACATGTATGTGAATGTGTGTCAGCAAGTATGTAAAGTGTTATGTAAGTGTTGTGTGTGTGCATGTGTATGCATGCCTGTGTGAGTGATTGTGTGTTTGTGTGTGGATGTGTGAGAGAGTGTGTGCATGCATCTGTGTGTGAGGAGCGTTTGTGTGTTTACACGTGTGTGTGTGTGTGTGTGTGTGTATTTGTATATGCATGTGTGTCTGACTATGCATATGCGTGTTTATGTAGGCGTGTGTGCATATGTGTGTTTGTCTGTGCGTGCATTTGTATATGTTCATGTGTATGTGTCGACGAGTATGTGCATGTATGTGTGTCTGTGTATGCATATGTGTATGTGTGTTTATGTAGTGTGCATACAAGTGTGTGTGTGTGTGCAAGTGTGCAGAGTGTTGTATGTGGAAGTGTGTAATGTATCTGTGTGAACAAGTGGGGTGAGAATGTGTAGTGCGTGTGCACATATATACGAGTGTGTGTCACCAAGTATGTAAAGCCTGTGTGAGTGTCTGTGCATGTGTGTGTGTGTGTGTGAGAGAGAGAGAGAGCATGCATGTATGTGTGTGTGGGAGTATGTAGTGTTGATATAGACTGCGATTCAGTGTAACACATGTTGTAATTGAATAAGCCTGCATATTCTCTCTTATCAAGTCCCCACGAGGAGCAGGAAATATTGAATCCATCCACACCCTCTGTCAACAGGAAGGGTGTGAAGGAAATCAGAGAGGAGTAGATAAATATGAGAGAAATAAATCAGCAGAGAGAGAGAGGATGGAGACTGAGTTAATTTTCCTCACGGATAAAGCCTTGAAACATTACCTCTCTTCCTCCACCCAGAGACCACTGCTGAGCTTCTCCAGTAGTTTTGATTTCTCTTTCAGATCTCCAGTGTCCACAGTATTGTAGCTTTATCAGTCACATCAAATCCCAATGTTTGCAGCTGCCTGATCTAACCCGGATATTTTGACTCCCAGGTACAACCCAGCAGTAATCAGGTGAACCTGGTCTCTTGCTGTGTAATACCACCTGACCTGGCTGCCTTCGCCAAAGACAACAATATCCAACTGCTGACCCATAACGACCCCGCAGGTAAGCTATTGGTTCGTTCAGGGCTTTCTCCAGGCAGTTTCTAAAATGATCTGAACAATATTCCAGGTCGTTGCTTCGATGGATTGACTGTTAGGCGTGGAAATTCCTGTTCGGGTTCTGACAGCTGTCAACATGTGCCCCCTTGACAGAATGGCTTGGGTTCAAATCCTACTTGAGTGATCCCGATAACTCAGGGGGAGAGAATTCCACAGACCGATTGAGAGGGAAAGGTAGTACTCCATACTAAATATGGACACCCGGCTTTTAAACAACCTCTCCAAGTCTTAGCCTCCCTTAGAAGGTAAAACAGTTCAGAAAATGGTTCCGGGTGAGAAGAGAGGGGGAGGTACTTAGATATCGAGGACTTGAAACACCATCATATCCAAGCTGCAGGCTGAGTTGGACAGCTGGGGTTAGAATAGAATCTTTTCAGTACAGAGAGCAGTCACTTGGCCCATCGAGTCTGCACTGACCCTCCAGGGAGCATCTCAACCAGTCTCACACCCCCAACGTAACCCTGCATGCTTTTTTTGTTAACTATTGCTAATCCATATATTACAGGGCAGTTTAGCATGACCAGTCCACCTAGATTGTACATCTTTGGATTGTGGGAGGAAATTAGATTCCCTACAGTGTGGAAACAGGCCCTTCTGCCCAACCAGTCCATACCGGCTCTCTGAAGAGTAACCCATCCAGACCCACTTCCCTCTGACTAATGCACCTAACACTACAGGCAATTTAGCACGGCCAATTCACCCTGACCTGCACATCTTTGGACTGTGAGAGGAAACTGGAGCACCCGGAGGAAACCCACGCAGACACGGGGAGAATGTGCAAACTCCACACAGTCAGTCGCCTGAGGCTGGAATCGAACCCGGGTCCCTGGTGCTGTGAGGGCAGCAGTGCTAACCACTGTGCCACCTTGTGGCCACTTACCCAGTTGGGAAATGAGGAGTGTAGGGAGGTGGGCACAGTGAGGGCGGGCAGCTTGGACACCGGTGGTGGGAGCGTTAGGGTGCGGCTGGGAGAGACGGAGTTGGAAGTCTGAGGTAGACCCTCCAGAGATGTGGGTTGAGGGGGAGGGGGTGCTGGGTCCTGCTGGGACAGACAGCAATCTCCAGTCAGTGGGCAGGAATCTGCTCACATGATCAGCATTCATCCCCCACTGCCCACGACTGTGCTCTGGGGCCGTGAAGTGTCCACCCCATTTCCTGCGGGTCTGGAGTCACGTGTAGGCCAGGACAGATTAGGGAGGCAGATTTCCTTACCCATGAGTGAGCCCAGATGAGCATTTACAACATAATAATAAAACCGAGAACAGCTGGAGATCCTAAGCAGAAACCGAAATTGCTGGCGAAACTCAGCAGGTCTGGCATCATCCGTGGGTAGAAAGCAGGATTAATGCTCTAAGTCTGTTGACTCTTCATCAGAACTAAGCATTTGCAACAATGAGTTTGCTTTTAATTGCAAATTTATTAATTGAATTTAACTCAACATTTATGAATGAAATCTAAAGCTTTGCAGTCCCCTGGGCGGGATTTGAAATGATGCCCCGTAGAATGTTAAGCTAAAAAATCCCTGACTTTGTACCATTGTCAGTACATCACCCTCGCCCCTGGTGTTGTCTGAGAGATGGCTATTGGCTGCAGTTTGCCCTGGGATATTGTGCAGCTTTGAAGGTAGTTCAGAGAAGGTTTACTCGATTGGTTCCTCAGGGATTAGTTTGGGAGGAAAGGGTTTGTTCTGTAGTCATTAGTCAGGAATAAGATGACAGGCTGAGAGTCAGAGAGTTTCTACAGCATGGACAGTGGCCCTTTGGCCCATCGCGTCTGTGCTAGCTGTTAAATTTGTTGCAATCTGGGCGATTTTGGGTGGCTCAGTAGTTCGCCCTGCTGCCTCACAGCACCAGGGACCCGGGTTCGATTCCACCCTCTGGCGAATGTTTGTCTGTACATCCTCCGCGTGGGTTTCCTCCCACAGTCCAAAGATGTACGGGTTAGGGTGGATTGGCCATGGGGAATACAGGGATAGGGTAGGGCTGGGTGGGATGCTCTTCAGAGGGCCGGTGTGAACTCGATGGGCCGAAAGGCCTGCTTCCATCCTGCCGGGATTCGATGGCTTTGGACTGTCAAATCAATCATCCCTCCCCCAGCCCAAGGAATAGTATCTGCACAATAAAATCAATCGCTTTTTGCTTTAATTTAAGAGGAACTCCAATCTTTAATTGCCTCAAATCGAAGCATAACGTAGCACAAACAGAACTCCGAAACGGACACTGGAGAAACTCAGCAGGTTTGCAGAACCCGTGGAGCGAGAGAGGCAGAGTTAAAATTCCGAGTTGTGTACAACCCATTGCCTGCGCATTGTTGCTTTCTCCCTGGTTATTGCTGTTGTCAATGGAGGTGGTCCTCCTATTCCTGGTCAGTTCCCAATCAATAGGAATCCTCCTTTAGAAATGACAGTCACATCACAATTCAGCAAATCAATGGGATCAAACATCCCCGGGGTGGGGAGGCAGCTGGGGAAACGCTGCAAACAGTGAATCTTTCGAGACTGCAGATTTACAAAAATGGTCTGGTCCATCTAGATATCCTCCCGGTGGGATCTTTCCAACAAGCCCTGCGTACCAGTCTGCAGGACCCTCGTGCCAATGAGTGGGTACCACATTGGATCCTCCGGTACTCAGCGGTCATAAAGGAGAGAGGAATCATCAAGTCAAAGGGTTACATGGTCCATGCTGAGAAACAAGCTGCAAGACCCCAATGAAGTTGCCTTAAGGGCAGTTGGATTTGACGCTGCCCCAGTCTGGTTCTGACTCACTCGCATTCAGAAAGCTTGGTGCACAGGAAGACAGAGCCACCCCTGAGAAAGGACATTTGTGAGAAATGTCATTCTCCCGTCTCTTTCTTTAAAACTTGGCGCTTTATGTTTTCTTTCTCTGACCGTTTACAGTTACCGAAACTGCATCTCAAATTGTTTATCGCAAAGGACGCGTCTACCTAAAGCTGGTTGCTACAACTCCAATTGAGTATCATGTTGTTAATCAGTCTCACTAGGTTGCCACGTTATAAGATATTAAAGCAATTCTTACATTTCTATAGCAGCTTTTACGAACTCCAGGATGACCCCACACAATGATTTGCAACCAATGTTGTACCTGGAAACTCCGGGCAAAGTTGTGCATGAATTAAGACATCCAGAAACAGCCATGTGACAAATTGACCAGCAAACTCAGTTGAGGGAGTGTGAAACAAGGGAGTTAAAGCGAATTCGATTCCAGAAACACAAATAAAGAGAAGGAAAATAAATCAGTAGAGAGAAATAAGAGACAGAACGTAAAAGTAACAAAATAATCAAAGTATTTTAGTTAGAATCCCTACAGTGTGGAAACAGGCCCTTCAGCCCAACAAGTTCACACCAACCCTTCAAAGAGTAACCCACCCAGACCCATTTCCCTCTGACTAATGCACCCTAACACTATGGGCTATTTAGCACGGCCAAGCCAGCTAACCTGCACATCTTTGGACTGTGGGAGGAAACTGGAGCAAATCCACACAGACATGGGGAGAGTGTCCAAACTCCACACAGACAGGTGCCCAAGGGTGGAATCGAACCTGGGACCCTGGGCCTGAGCAGCAGCAGCAGTGCTAGCCAGTGGGCCACCCCAAATTTAAAATTGTAATTTTTTTTAATGAGGAAAAGTTGACTAGCTGAGGTAATGAGATTGATCAGGTTAAATTGTTCCCTTTCCGGACCAATTAGTTTGAGTGGTTTTACATTAAATTATCATATCGTGAATAGGATATCAATACTATTTAGTATACTCAAGGGAATTTCTACAATTAATGCTGAAAGTATTTAAAAATAACAGGTGCTTTACCACAAAAGATGGTGGTAAGTCAAGTGTGGAGCATTGTAAAATCGAGAAGCTATTTCTGCAGATTTGCAATGCAACCTGTCCCCCTGAATTTCCTCATGTGTACGTTTACCAACAGCATGCAGTGTTAACTGTGATTTGATCTCCATCTCACAGACAAACAAGAGAATGGGTGTCATGATCAATATTTATCGTCTGGTCCACACTAGGCAAACCAGTCGCCATCAGTGTCTGAGAGCTGACTGTGAGGAAATTGGCTGCAGCGTTTCCTATGTCACAGCAACTCTAACCGTGACGCTGAATTGGCTGGAAGGCATTTTGTAAAGCTATAAAACTTTACAAACCGCGGTTGCATTTCCACAGCCACAGGACTGCAGGAGCCGAAGAAAGCAGTTCGTCATAACCTTCTGAACAGCAAAGAGAAGCGGCTGTGCCCACATCCCTTTCTATTTCCTTTCAAGGGATGTGGGGACCACTGGTTAGTCAAACATTCATTGCCCGTCTATAATTGTCCTTGCACTGAATGGCTTGGTGACCCATTTCGGAGAGTAGGTAAACTCCACTGCTGGGTGCAATTCCTGCAGATAACTCAGCTGGCTGGTTTGTGATGCTAACGGTGTGGGTTCAGTTCCCACATCTGCTGAGGTTACCATGTAGGACTCTCCTTCTCAACCTCACTGCCTGAGGCCTGGTGACCCTCGGGTTAAACCACCACCAGTCACCTCTCTCTCTCTCTCTAATGAGAGAGCAGCACTATGGTCTGATGGGACCACAGTGATTTTATCCAATATACAGCCATTACACTGATGGGCCTGTGCTGATAAGCTACTGATTACAACCAAGCAGCATGCCATGCTTCAGGTGATCAGGGTTAAGATGGAGTACAGATTGTATCTGACTCCCTTTTTGTCTGGTAAAGGCCTGGTCCCAAAGGTGCGGGTTGGGGAGATCCTTCGACATCCAGGTCCCACGGTATGATGCAGTGTGCAACATCACAAACATGTCTCTTAAAGGTATACACCAGACTGTGCTCCTTAAAGGTATACCACCAGACTATCTCTGTCAAAGTTATAATGACATACTGTGTTTCTTAAAGATACACTAATAGACTGTGTCACTTAAAGATATCCAGGCAGGAGGCTGGAAGACCACAGCAAGCCAGGCAGCATCAGGAGGTGCAGAAGTCGCCATTTTGGGTGTAACCCTTCTTCAGGACTGGGGGGTGGGTGTGTGGGGAGCTGCAGATAAAGGGGGTGGCGGGGGCAGGGTGGGGAGTTGGGGATAGGTTGAAGACAGGTGAAGGGTACGACCTGGTTGGTCAATGGGAGGAATGAATCCGGTTGGTGGCAGGGAGCAGTGGAAGGAGGAGGGAGGGGCTGGGAAGGGAATCGGGGGATGGGGAGGGAGGTTATTTGAAATTGGAGAACTCAATGTTGAGTCCTCCGGGCTGTTTGGTGCCCAGGTGGAAGATAAGGTGTTCCTCCTCCAATAGGAGCTGTGGTTTGTTATGGTGATGGAGGAGGCCAAGGATGGTCATTCAGGAAGGGAGTGGGAAGGGGAATTGAAATGGGCGGTGACTGGGAGGTCCAGTTGGCCCCTGCGGACTTGGCTGTGATGTTTGGTGAGCCATTCCCTGAATTAACATTTGGATATACCAACATACTACACGTGGGGTAGCACAGTAGCTCATGGCGCCAGGGATCTGGGTTCGACTCCAGCCTCGGGCGACTGTCGGTGGAGAGTTTGCACATTCTTCCTGTGCCTGTATGGGTTTCCTCCCACAGTTTAAAGGTGTGCGGGTCAGGTAGATTGGCCTTGCTGAGTTACCCCGTAGTACCCAGGGATGTGTAGGCTAGGTGGGTTAGCCATGGGAAATGCAGGGTCACAGGGTTAAGGTGTAGGTCCGGGTGGGATGCTCTTCAGAGGGTTGGTGTGGGCTTGATGGGCCGAATGACCTGCTTCCACTCTGTAGGGATTCGATTCTATCTTTAAAGGTGTACTACCATATTTGTGTCACATTAAGACCTTGGGGGGGAAGGGATGGAGGATGGGGGTCAGGTTCGCACAGTTGGCTGGACAGCTGGCTTATGGTGCAGAGTGATGTGTGGGTTCGATTCCCATCACCAGCTGAGGCTACCCTGAAGGACTCTCCTTCTCAACGTCTCCCCTATCCTGAGACATGGTGACTCTCAGGTTAAACCCAGTCTCTCTCTCTCTCTCTCTCTCTCTCTCTCTTTCTCTTTCTCTCTCTCTTTCTCTCTCTCTCTCTCTCTCTCTCTGTCTGTCTTTCTCTCTCTCTCTCTCTCTCTCTCTCTCTCATGAGAGACCAGCGTGATGGTCTGGTACGACTATAATGACTGTTCACTTTATACCGACATACAGGTGTCTCTTAAAGGGACATTAATCCTGAGCTGCAGTACACAATCCCTGCTGGTTTTCCCTCATTGGGAATGTCCAGGGGATTACCCTTCCATCCTAGAGACTCTGATACGATGTTAACTGGTGGCCTTTCTCCTTGGTGGTGCTCTGGGTAGGCAACGATGTGGAGAAGGGGGTGGTTCATTTCCAAATCACGGGGCAGTGATATTAATAAAATGATTGAGGTTTCTCGAACCTGAGTGTCGCCAGCAAAGCAGAACCACAGCGAGCAGATTTCACAAGTCAAAAGGATCTGTCTCTAAGCAACAGGAACATAGACCGCAGTTTTACACATGTCAGTTTGACATCTCAGTCTGTGAAGCCGCCCCCTAAACCTGTGTCCTGCTGAAGCAGCAGGGTAAAGCGCAGAAATCAGCAGAGACTGGTTCACCCACTGCCTGCAAAACTTCACAAGGGGGACGTTCTCAATCTTTCTATCACTTCGATTAGATAAGGAACATGCAGGAGAGACGCAGTAGATGTTATCTCTGACCATAACTTGTACATTGCACTCGGAAAGAGCAACAACAAACTTATCTCTAAACTGTGCTTCTTAGAGAAAGTAAAGAGCAAAAAAATCATTCTTGGCTACTTAAAGTTTCATCAGTTTTGGATTCATTTCACAATGCTTCCTGGATTGAATGGAATATAGCTGAGACGGCAAACTTTCTGGGTTCCCACAGACTTCAGACAACACTCCAGGGACAGGGTAACAACACCACACAGTTCTCCCTATCAGACCATAGGGCACTCTCTCATCACAGAGAGGGACGGACAACTGAAGGAGAGTTTAACCATCGGGGAGAGGTTGAGATGGAGAGTCCTTTGTTGTAAGCTCAGCCCAGTGCAGGAACTGGACCCACACTGTTGCCATCACACAAGCCAGCTGCCAAGAGAAAAGGCCTTTGTTCGATCCTTCAAATACCACATCCAGTTTCGGAGGTTGTGAGCTGTAATATAGACCTTGCCACATCAGAGGAATGCTGCTGAAGGCAAAATTACATCAGGGTAATCTGATCAAAACGATGTCCATATTCAAACAGCAGGGATGGGATGGGAAAATAGATTCAGACGGGTAGGCTGTTTGATGGTGGGAGTGGACTCTCGGATTGAGTATAGAAGCAAAGAGGTTCTTCTGCAGCTGTACAGGGCCCTGGTGAGACCACACCTGGAGTACTGTGTGCAGATCTGGTCTCCAAATTTGAGGAAAGACATTCTGGCTATTGAGGGAGTGCAGCGTAGGTTCACGAGGTCATTTCCTGGAATGGCGGGATTACCTTACATTGAAAGACTGAAGCGACTGGGTTTGTATACCCTTGAGTTTAGAAGACTGAGAGGGGATCTGATTGAGACATATAAGATTATTAAAGGATAGGACACTGTGGAGGCAGGAAACATGTTTCCGCTGATGGGTGAGTGCTGAACCAGAGGACACAGCTTAAAAATACGGGGTAGACCATTTAGGACAGAGATGAGGAGAAACTTCTTCACCCAGAGAGTGGTGCTGTGTGGAATGCTCTGCCCCAGAGGGCAGTGGAGGCCCAGTCTCTGGATTCATTTAAGAAAGAATTGGATAGAGCTCTCAAGGATAGTGGAATTAAGGGTTATGGAGATAAGGCAGGAACAGGATACTGATTAAGGATGATCAGCCATGATCATATTGAATGGTGGTGCAGGCTCGAAGGGCAGAATGGCCTACTCCTGCATTTATTGTCCATTGTCCATTCAGGTTCAACCAACCAGAGTGGGCAGTAAATGTGGCCCTGGGGAAGTTTCTGTTGTGGGTGTGTGAGAGAAGCAGAGGTATGTGTAGGCCACTTTTATCTGTATGTGGGTTTGTGAGTACGTGGTTGAACTGGGTGGAGTGTGTGTGTGTGTGTTTATTTTAATTCATTTATGGGATGTGGACATCACCGGCCACGCAAATATTTATTACTCATCAGTTGAGAGTCAACCACATTGCTGTGGGTCTGGAGTCACATGTAGGCCAGACCGGATAAGGATGGCAGATTCCCTTCCCGAAAGGCATGAGGAAACCAACAATCAGCAACAGTTTCATGGTCATCATTAGACTCTTAATCCCAGACTTTAAAAAAAATTCAAATTCGAACATCTGCTATGGTGGGATTTAAATGTGGGTCCCCAGGACATTGTCTGGGTCTCTGGATTAATACCCAAGTGATAACACCACTATGGAGGTGTGTGTGTGTGTGTGAGTGTGCGTGTCTGTGTCTGTGTCTGTGTCTGTGTGAGTGTGTGTATGTGTGTGTGTGTGTGTGTGTGTGTGTGTGTGTGTGAGTGAGTGTGTGAGTGAGTGTGTGAGTGTGTGTGTGAGTGTGTGTGTGTCTGAATCAACAAGACATTTGGGTTACAAAGTGTGTTTGAAATAAAAACCAATATTCTTCAGCAATCATTTAATGAATTAGGTGTAAAAATACAGACAGCAAGAGACTGCCAAAGTGGTTTATGACTCGGCTTTACCTTCCTCTTCAGCATGTTTCGAATCCTTCTCCAATAACAATGTTGTGGTTCCTCCCGGGGGAAAGACCAGTTATTGTCCCAGTCCATTTCCCAAAACCTGCTTCAATCTTCAGTATCAGTATTTACAAATTACAACCCAGTATTCGGAGTAGGCAAACAACCTGCTAATTCAACATCCGATCTCAACCATCAACTTTAGAGACTTTCCACATTTCTAACAAGCATGTAGAGAATAAAGAGGATAAAGAACAGAGACACAATCATCATAAAACCAAGCACAGTGAGCACAGACACACTGCAGGGCTGCGGGGGTGGATGGGGGTGTGTGTGTGTGTGTGTGTATGTGTGTGTGTTGTGTGTGTGTGGTCTGTGTGTGTGTTATGTGTGGTCTGTGTGTGTGTTGTGTATGTGTTGTGTGTGTGCGTGAGTGTGTGTTGTGTGTGTGCATGTGTGTGCGTGTGCGCGTTGTGTGTGTGTGTGATGTGTGTGTGTGGTGTGTGTGTGTTGTGTGTGGTCTGTATGTGTGTTGTGTGTGTCTGTGTGTGTGTTGTGTGTGTCCGTGTGTGTGTTGTGTATGTGTTGTGTGTGTGCGCGTGTGTGTGTGTGATGTGTGTGTGTGGTGTGTGTGTGTTGTGTGTGGTCTGTATGTGTGTTGTGTGTGTCTGTGTGTGTGTTGTGTGTGTCCGTGTGTGTGTTGTGTATGTGTTGTGTGTGTGCGCGTGTGTGTGTGTGTGCGCGTGTGTGCGTTGTGTGTGTGTGTGATGTGTGTGTGTGGTGTGTGTGTGTTGTGTGTGGTCTGTATGTATGTTGTGTGTGTCTGTGTGTGTGTGTTGTGTGTGTCCGTGTGTGTGTTGCGTATGTGTTGTGTGTGTGTTGTGTATGTGTTGTGTGTGTGTGTGTATCTGTGTGAGTGTGTGTCTGTGAGTGTGTGTGTGGTCTGTGTGTTGTGTGTGCGTGTGTGTGCGCGCGTGTGGTCTGTGTGTGTTGTGTGTGTGTGGTGTGTGTGCGTGTTGTGTGTGTGTGGTGTGTGTGTGTGTTGTGTGTGTGTGTTGTGTGTGTCTGTGTGTGTGTTGTGTGTGGTCTGTGTGTGTGTTGTGTGTGTCTGTGTGTGTGTATATGTGTGAGTGTGTGTCTGTGAGTGTGTGTGTGGTCTGTGTGTTGTGTGTGTGTGTGTGCGCGCGCGCGTGTGTGGTCTGTGTGTGTTGTGTGTGTGTGTGTGTGAGAGAGAGAGGATAGATATAACTAATAGCTATCACTTGATCCATCTTAGCTCAATTTCCCAGAGTAAGAAACCCATCCCTGTTGCTGTTGCATTTATATAGTGCCGTTAGCATCCCATGTTCCTTTACAGGAGTGTCACCAGGCAATATGTGGCACTGACAGGTGATTACACAGAGCTCAGTCAAACACATGAACTGGAAGGGTAGACATTCAGAAGTTTGGTCCAAGGAAGTAAATCTCAGCTGGAGGACAGACAGGTTCATAAGAGATCATCTCCCTGCGTCAGTGGGTTCCCCAGGTCAGCAAGTGAGCAGTTTTTGTCTTGAAAATCCTAGTAACATATTCCAGCAATGTCATCTGTGTCTTCCACTCACACACCTCCGCACACGCCACGTTGGTTAAGGTTCCATCGTGTAGCAAACCAGATCCCTTGGAATCAGCTGCTTGTGGAACACGCACCTGGAGACGGAAGCAACGTGCCCCTTTTAAATAATTCAGCAACACCGACACCACTTCTTCATCTCTCTACAGTTGCCCAGGGCAATACTTGTCACTCTTACTTGTGGCCTACAAGATCTTGCTGTGTACAGGTGGCATTGAATTACCATTAGACCAGGAGCCCATATGACATAGGAGCAGAAATTAGACCATTCGGCCCATCGAGTCTGCTCCGCCATTCAATCATGGCTGATAGATTTTTCAACCCCATTCTCCCGCTGTCTCCCTCCAACCTTTGACCCCCTTGGCAATCATGAACCTCTGGTTTACATCCCTTTACTCTAAGGCTGTGCCCTGGGGTCCTTGTCATCCCTGCCAGTTACACAGAACATACGGTCTAGAAACAGGCTCAGCTAATCTGTGCGAATCCTGACATTCCACACCAATTCCTTAACTCCACTTCTCCCCCCCCAAACCCTCAACCTTTCACAACATCTTTCTGTTCCCTCTAATTTCATGTACTGGTCTAAATTCCTGTCAAAAATGCCTGACTTACAGGGGGATGTGCGATTCACAAACCTCCAACTCATGAACACATGCTCTCACAAAAGCAATCACATGCAGGAGTATGATTTTTGAAGGCGTGGCTCAGTGGTTAGCACTGCTGCCTCGCAGCGCCAGGGACCAGGGTTCGATTCCCGCCTCGGGCAACTCTCTGTGTGGATTTCCTCTGGGTGCTCCAGTTTCGTCCCACAATCTAAACCTGTGCCGGTTAGATGGGTTGGCCCTTAGCATCCAGGGTTGTGTAGGTTAGATCAGTTAGCCAGAGGAAATGCAGGATTACAGACAAGAGGCGAGTCTGGGTGGGATGCTGTTTGGAGGGTTGGTGTGGACTTGTTGGGCCAAATGGCCTGTTTCCACATTGTAGGGATTCCATTTGACCATTTTCTTTACGTGTGTATAGATCAACTTGGGAACGGACTCTAGACAGAACTCATTCACAACCTGGGCACTGCCTGTAATTTGCCATCTTCATTCCTCATTAAACCCACTCTCTGGATAAAGATATTCCTCCTTCTTTTCCTATCAGGGTGACACTTTTATGGCTTTAAGAGGTGTGTTTTGTCCTGGTTTCTTTTAGAGAGAGATTGGGGGATAGAAGATGAGCAGTCCATGAGAAGATAAACAACATGTGAATCCATTTTTAAAAGTTGGAACAATACGAGCAGCCTGACAGCGTGTGGTCAAGCTTTCCTAGAACGAGGATTTTTTGAGTTAGCTTTCAGGAATTATTGCTGAGGTCTCTGCAGGGCTGGAAGTCAGTAATCCCTTCCAGCTGCTACACTCATACTCTCCAAATTGTCTTTTGGTGTTTCCTCCTAGATTGGAGAACTGCATGTGAGACAATCTGTTTTCTAAAGTTACTTTTTTGCCAAAGGGTGTGTTTATAGGAAGTTACTGTAGAGGAATAGTTAATTAGTAATTATAATCTATTAGAACATAGAACATTACAGCGCAGTACAGGCCCTGTGGCCCTCAATGTTGCGCCAACCTGTCATACCAAAGTGAAGTCCATCTATCCTACACTGTTCCATTTTCGTCCATATGCCTATCCAATGATCATTTAAATGGCCTTAAAGTTGGTGAGTCTACAACTGTTAAAGGCAATGTTTGTCCTGCCCCTACTACTCTCTGAGTAAAGAACCTAACCTGACATCTGTCCTATATTTATCACCCTTCAATTTAAAGCTACTTCTTCTCATGCTAGCCAACACCATCCTTGGAAAAAGGCCCTCACTCTCCATCCTGTCTAACTCTCTGATTATCTTATATGTCTCAACTAAGTCACCTCTCAACCTTCTTCTCTCCAACAAAAACAGCCTCAGCTCCCTCAGAGAATGCTGGAGAAACTCAGCAGTAACGATGCAGAGAGAAACAGTTGACGTTTCTGAAGAAGAGTCATATCAGACCCAAAATGTTAACTCCGTTTATCTCTGCACCGATGCTGCCAGACCTGCTGAGTTTCTCCAGCAATTTCTGTCTTTGTTTCAGATTTCCAGTATCCGCAGTTCTTTGATTAACTATATGATCCTTGCTGACCATCACGGTCATGCTGAGTGGTACCAGTCTGTGGCTGGGATAGTTCGCTACCATCTCCCTCTGTCCCTGTCTTTATCTTGGTTTACGATGGGAACGGTAAACCAGTATTGAGTCTCAAATGGAAAAGACTCTTTTGTGGGACGTGGGCATCGCTGTCTGGGCCCAGAATTTATTGCCCATCCCTAGTTGCCCCCTTGAGAAGGTGGGGGGGTGAGCTGCCTTCTTGAACCGATGCAGTCCACCTGCTGTGGGTTGACCCACAATGTCCTTAGGGAGGGGATTCCAGGATTTTGACCCTGAAGGAACAGCGAGATATTTCCAAGTCAGGATGGTGAGTGGTTTGGAGGGGAATTGAAGGTGGTGGTGTTCCCATGTATCTGCTGCCCTGCAAAATTGTACCTGCATGTTTTATTTAATGGTAGCACTGTCCCTTGACACTGTTTTATCTTCTGACCATTTGCCCTAACTAATACTCTGCTGTCTGTGTGGAGAGGGGCTATTTGAAATAGACCATGGTGACTGAAAGCAAAATATTGAGTTACCTTGCAGTGGCTGTGTTGTTAACCGATGTCACCTCGCACTGGATATCAATACAGGGCTTATTCTCCTGCTTTGCAGACTGTGTAGAGAATAAGTACGCAGTTACTACCTGTAAAGTGGGTTCACTGGAGAGTACGGGCTTAGTCGTCATGTAATAGCACGAGAAAAGGCCTTTCGGCCCATTGAGTACAGTGGTCAAAAACAGGCAACCTAAATTCTAATCCCATTTCCCAACTCTTGGCTAGTAGTCTTGGTATCACAAGTGCATATCAAAATCCTTCCTCAACGTGATGAGGGTTTCTGCCTCTCCTACGCTCACAGGCAGCGAGTTCTAGACTCCCAACACCCTCCAGGTGAAATGGTTTTATCTCCCTTCTTCTCTAAACCGCCTGCCCCTCACCTTCAATCGTTGCCCCCTAGTCATTGATCCCTTGCTCAAGGGGACAGGTCTCCCCGTCTACCCTGAAGTGAAATGTCAACCCCATGCAGAGTCAGATAGGTTTCCAAGGCTAACACACCTAATGAGAAATGAGGAGGAACTAACCTGTGTGGAGGAGTTCTGTTGTACTCACCCGGACAAAAAACTATCAAGACTGGCCATTGTGGAAGGGGTTGGTATACCTGCCTCAGAGTGGGGCACTGGGGACAGGGGTTAGCTGGTTAGGAGAGGAGGGGAGGTGTGGCGTTGGGCAGCACAGTAGCTCAGTGGTTAGCACTGCTCCCTCACAGCGCCAGGGAACCAGGTTTAATTCCAGTCTCTGACGACAGACTGTGTGGAGTTTGCACGTTCTCCCCGTGTCTGCGTGGGTTTCCTCCGGGTGCTCCGGTTTCCTCCCACAGTCCAAAGATGTGCAGGTCAGGTGAATTGGCCATGCTAAATTGCCCGTAGTGTTAGGTAAGGGGTAAATGTAGGGGTATGGGTGGGTTTCGCTTCGGCGAGTCGGTGTGGACTTGTTGGGCCGAAGGGCCTGTTTCCACACTGTAAGTCTAAGTCTAAGTCTAAGTCTAAGTCTAAGTCTAAGTCTAAGTCTAAGACTGCCTGTGAGAAGTTTGCGCACTCTCCCCGTGTCTGTGTGGGTTTCCTCTGGGTGCTCCGGTTTCCTGTCTCAGTCTGAAGGTGTGTAGGTCAGGGTGGATTGGCCATGCTAAATTTCCCATAGTGTGCAAGGAGGTGCAGGCTACATGCGTTAACCATGGGTAATGCAGGGTTACAAGAATGGGTGCAGGTCTGGGTGGGGATGCTCTTCAGAGGGTTAGTGGGGACTTGATGGGCCGAATGGTTGTTTCCACGCAGTAGGGATTCTGCGATTAACCATTGCGACGTGTGCAGTGACTGGAATTGCTAATGGAAGGAGTGAAGTATTCCCCCGGTGGACATGTGACACAGCGGGCATTGTATCTGCTTCTGGGAGCAGGAGCAGAGTGGTCAGCATTAAGTCCACAGTGGCAACGTTGATAACCCAGTCAAACAAGGTCAGCGTCTAGGACTACAACAGAGGTAAACCGGGAGAGATTCCTGGCCAGCCACATGATGGAGAGAAACTGTAGGGCCCCTAACATTACCTCCTGTAACTCCACACTGGAACGTGCTGGGCAAATTAGCACATTTGGAATCCCTGAGTGAACAGCAACGTCCAAATCCAGAGCTCCATAAGACCACATTGCCATTTCCACTGTGTGTTAGGACAGACATACCTGTGTTCCATTGTTTTCTTCAGCTGTCTTGTTCAGGTCAGACTGTTTTGATGTAAAACGATAACATTGTCCTTTCGTCAAACATTGTTTCTCAGTAAAATTCCCTGGTGGTAAAAAAATGAGGCACCCAAACGTTTTCTCAAGACCATTGTCGGTTTACTGAGCGCAAGTAGGTAATGTCATTTCAGAGTAAAAAATGAGGTCTGCAGATGCTGGAGATCACAGCTGCAAATGTGTTGCTGGTCAAAGCACAGCAGGTTAGGCAGCATCTCAGGAATAGAGAAATCGACGTTTCGAGCATAAGCCCTTCATCAGGAAACGTCTGCACATCACAACTTATTGCACATCACTTGATGTAGGGATTAATGGTAAATGGCGACATTTTCATATCTCTTACAATCAGCCACACACACATGACAGGAGAAAACATTTTTACTGAACCTCAGAATGGCTACAGAGATGTTATTTCAGCAGTGTTTTAGCCAATGAAAAGGTGGTCATACTGTGGGAAAAGCAGCACATTTTACAGTTCCAGGTGCTGACGTGTCCTGTTCCTGAACACAGCCCATCCCTCCTTCCCACTTTGCATGGAATCATCGGAATTAAGAGCATAGAAAGAGGCCATTTGGCCCATCAAGTCTGAGCAGGCACACAAAGAGCTACCCAACCTATTCCCCATCATCTGGCTCTGGGTCAGTAACCTTGTAAGTCATGATAGCGCTACAGGAGTGCCAAATGTGAGTTAAAAGTAATGAGGGTTCATCTCTCTACCATCCCTTCAGGCAATGCGGTCCAGAAACCCCTCTCCCTCAGATCTTGGGTGAAAGAAATTTCTCAATTCACCCCTAATCTTTTTTCTCAATTCCATTCAACGGCCCAATGGTATTGAACTCTCTGCTAACGGATACAGGTCCTGTTTAAAACGAGAAGAATGATTTTTTTCTCTCTCTCTTCAAAGCCCATGAGCCAGTGGGAACTTTTCCCAGGAGTGTAGGGGACCTCACTGAATATTGGTAAGGCTGAGCTAGACAGTATCTCGATGAGCAAGGACAGCCCAGGGACGGGATGTGCAAGACTGAGTTGAGACCACAATCAGATCACTCATGACCTTCTCGGGAGCTGGCACAGGTTCGAGGGGTCAAATGGTCTACTCCAGTTCCTGGTTCAGATGTTCACACCCATTTATAAGCTTGAGAATGTTAAGCACTGCAACTAAACGTCCCCTTGGCCTCTCTTATTCCAAAACAATCCAGTCTATCCAATCTCTCCTTGCAGCTGAAACTCACCAGTCTTTACAAACCTGCTGTGACCTCTTGAAACATGATTGAGTTCCTTCATTAAGTTTAGGATATGGCCCAGTGCATGAGGATGATTGTGGCACTGTACTAGTGTCCCTACCTCTGGGCTGGATAGACCAGGGTTTCAAGTCCCACATATTCCAGAGGATATCTGAGCGGGTTGATGAGTGATATCGAAACCCCCCCAGCTGTAACTGCACAGTCCCAGCATGCATTTCCCTCTGCCTGACCTTATTTATTAATAAAAGGCCCTCAAGCTGACGAGAATTTTAAATATTGCAATACATCTTGATCTGAATATGTACAAACAATTAAGGACAACAGAATAATGGAGTTACTCAGAGCAAGAATGTCAGTAAATTCACATTTCCTCAGTATGAGATTCCTGCTGGATTGTAACATAAAGACTCACAAGGATATACTCTGAGACCACTCACTGTTGACATCTAGAGCATAGAACAGTACAGCACAGTACAGGCCCTTCAACCCTCGATGTTCTGCCAACCTTTAATCCTACTCTAAGATCAGACTAACCTACATACCCTTCATTTTACTATCATCCAAGTGCCTATCCAGGAGTTGCTTAAATGTCCCTAATGTCCCTGACTCTACTCCCACTGCTGGCAATGCATTCCACACACCCACCACTCTGTGTGTAAAGAACCTACCTCCGACATCTCTCCTAAACCTTCCTCCAATCACCTTAAAATTATGACCCCTTGTGACAGTCATTTCTGCCATGGGATAAAGTCTCTGTCTATCCACTCTATCTATGCCTCTCATTATTTTGTACACCTCTATCAAGTCACCTCTCATCCTTCTTCTCTCCAATGAGAAAAGTCCTAACTCCCTCAACCTTTCTTCATAAGACATTCCCTCCAGTCCAGGCAGCATCCTGGGAAATCTCCTCTGCACTCTCTCTAAAACTTCCAAAACCTTCCTATAATGAGGCGACCAGAACAGAACACAATATTCCAAGTGTGGTCTAACCAGGGTTTTATAGAGCTGCAGCATAATCTCGTGGCTCTTAAACACTATCCCCCTGCTAATGAAAGCCAACACACCATACACCTTCTTAATAACCCTATCAACTTTGGTGGCAACTTTGAGGGATCTATGGATGTGGACCCCAAGATCCCACCGTGCCTCCACATTGTAAAGAATCCTGACTTTAACCCTGTATACTGCATTCAAATTTGACCTTCCAAAATGAGTCACGTCACACTTTTCCAGGTTGAACTCCATCTGCCACTTCTCAGCCCAGCTCTGCATCCTATCAATATCCTGTTGCAATCTACAACAGCCCTCCACACTATCCACAATTCCACCAACTTTCATGTCATCAGCAAACTTACTAATCCACCCCTCCACTTCCTCATCCTAGTCATTGAGAAAAATCATAAAGAGCAGAGGTCCCAGAACAGATCCCTGTAGGACACCCCTGGTCACTGAGCTCCAGGCTGAACACTTTCCATCTACTACCACCCTCTGTCTTCTATGGCCCAGCCAATTCTGTATCCAGACGGGCAAAGTTCCCTGTATCCCATGCCTCCTTACTTTCTGAATGAGCCTATCATGGGGAGCCTGATCAAACACCCTGCTAAAGTCCACATACACCACATCCACTGCTCTACCTTCATCAAATAATTCAATAAAGTTTGTGAGGTATGACCTGCCCCTCAAAAGCCATAGTGACAACATCGAAATCCCAGGTACCATCCCATGCTGCAAGTTCACCCACCTTATTCCGGATGCTCCTGGCGTTGAAGTAGACACACTACAAACACACCTTTGTCTGCCAGTGCCCTCTTGTGACCTTGAGACCTTAGTTCTGACCTCACTACTCTCAACCTCCGTATACTTGGATTACAATTTTCGTTCCCATTCCCCTGTTGAATTAGTTTAAACTCACCTGAAGAGCATTAGCACATCATCCCTCCCCAGGATATTGGCACCCCTCTAGTTCAGGTGAAGACCATCCTGATTATAGAGTAGATTCTGATCTATCCCAGAAAGAGCTCCAATTATCCAGGAATCCAAAACCCTCCCTCCTGTACCATCCCTAAAGCCACATGTTCACCTGCTCTCTCTCCCTATTCCTCATCTCGCTAGCACGTGGCATGGACAACTAACCAGGGATAGCAACTCTTCGTTCTAGCTCTAAGTTTTCACCCCAGCTCCCTGAATTTTGCCTTAAATCCCCATCTCTCTTCCTACCTATGTCATTGGTGCCTAGGTGGACCATGACTTGGGGCTGCTCCCCCTCCCTCTCAAGGATCCCGAAAACACAATCCAAGACATCACGAACCCTGGCACCTGGGAGGCAACACACCAACCGTGAGTGTCTCTGGTCCCCACAGAACCTCCTGTCTATCCCCCTAACTATGGAGTCCCCAATGACTACTGCTCTGCTCCTCTTCCCCCTTCCCTTCTGAACAACAGGGAAAGATTCTGTACCAGAGACCTGTAACGCCCTGGCTTACCCCAGCAGTATCCTTGTTATTGAGGGGAACGGCCACAGGGGATCACTGTACTGCCTGTCTGTTCCCTTTCCATCCCCTAACGGCAACCCACCTACCTTCTTCTTGTACCTGAGGTGTGACTACCTCCCTGCAACTCCTCCCAATAACCCCCTCCATCTCCCGAATAATCCGAAGTTCATCCATCTCCAGCTCCAATTCCCTGGTGCGGTTTCCAAGGAGCTGGTGTTGGGTGCACTTCTCACAGATCGAGTCAGCAGGGACACTAGTGGTGACCCTTCCTTCCCACATTCTGCAGGAGGAACATTCAACTGCCCTAACCTCTATTCCCACTATTCTATATTCCCAATGAGTCTACTGAAAAGTGTCCATTCCACCTATACATGAGGTACGTTTTTATATATTTCAAATTTATCATCCCATTGGGCCTCTGGTCCTGGCTGTCACACCTCTCACTTCAACTGCTGCCGAACAATGTGACCCCCTTATCACCGAAATGCTCTCCCTCCACGAGATCTGACACCTGGCCTGGTTCATTGGCAAGCACCAAATCCAATATGGCCTCCCCTCTAGTCGGCCTATCCACGTCTTGAGTCAGCAATCCTCCCTGGACACACCTGACAAACTCTGCCTCCTTCCAAACTATTTGAACTAAGGAGGTTCCAATCAATATTGGGGAAGTTAAAGTCACCCGTGACAACAGCCCTGTTACTGCTGCAACTTTCCAAAATCTGCCTCGCAATCTGCTCCTCTGTGTCTCTGTTGCTAATGGGTGGCCTTTAGAAAACTCCCAAAAAAGTGACTGCTCCTCTCCTGTTTTTGACTTCCACCCAGACTGACTCCTCAATGATCTCCCTTTCTGCAGCTGTGATACTATCCCTGACTAGCAATGCCAGCCCCCCCACCTCTTTTACCTCTCCCATCCCCACCACCCCCATTCCTTTTGGATTCCTGGAACATCCAAAAACCGTTTCAGCTGAATTATCTTCTGCACTTTGCCACAACTTGCTGAAAGGAATGAAGATTTGAGAGAAACGGTAACCTCACACAGACATTCATTCACTGAGACACAGCAAGGAGCTTAGATTAGATTACTTACAGTGTGGAAACAGGCCCTTCGGCCCAACAAGT
This sequence comes from Hemiscyllium ocellatum, assembly GCF_020745735.1. Classification (NCBI taxonomy): domain Eukaryota; kingdom Metazoa; phylum Chordata; class Chondrichthyes; order Orectolobiformes; family Hemiscylliidae; genus Hemiscyllium; species Hemiscyllium ocellatum. The sequence continues at coordinate 4,969,983 of NC_083445.1, read as the reverse complement.
CCACACCGAGCCTCCGAAACGCAACCCGCCCATACCCCTACATTTACCCCTTACCTAACACTACGGGCAATTTAGCACGGCCAATTCACCTAACCCGCACATCTTTGGACTGTGGGAGGAAACCGGAGCACCCGGAGGAAACCCACGCAGACACGGGGAGAACGTGCAAACTCCACACAGTCAGTCGCCTGAGGCCGGAATTGAACCTGGGTCTCTGGCGCTGTGAGGCAGCAGTGCTAACCACTGTGCCACCGTGCCGCCCACAAGCTGAGACCAACAACAGCACTAAATACAATCCCGTCGGGTTTCAGAAACAGTGGGAGGTTGAAACCATTGACCCTAATTATCACAGACATAAACAAAAGGAAACAAGCTCCATTGCACATTGTCATGACCTGTAGACCTTCAAACCATGGCTTGGGGTCACTCGGGAAACCAGCAGGCAGTTTGGCACAGCAAGATTCCACAAATAGCCAAGCGACAATGAGATTGGCTGAGTGGTTAGTTCTGCTGCCTCACAGTGACAGGGACCCAGGTTTGATTCCAGCCTCAGGCAACTGTCTGTGTGGAGTTCTCCCCGTGTCTGCGTGGGCTTCCTCTGGGTGCTCCGGCTTCCCCCCAGAGTCCGAAGGTTAGGGTGGATTGGCCACGGGAAATTGCCAAAAGCGTGCAAGCTATGTTGGTTAGCCATGGGAAATGCAGGGTTACAGGGACTGGGGGTCGGTGGAAATCAATGGGATTTGACAAGGGGAGTCACAGGAATGTTGATCTCACAACAGTTAACATCTTTCCACCATCTCTCACCTCACCAAAGATTAACACATGGAACGACACTTGGAACTAGAATTGCAAGCAATAAACATTCAATGGCACATCTTGTCTCTGATGGAGAGTCATCGAGACTCGAAACGTTAGCTTGCTGTCTCTCCATGGATGCTACCTGACCCACTGTGATCTCCAGTATTTTTGTTTACAGCACATTTTGCCTCTTCCTGGTATTATGCCCAACTCACTGAAGTGTGTGTGTGTGCTCCTTCTTCACAAAGACTGAGGTGACAATGTCAGAACATTCTAGAACAATCCCACTCCCTCCGAGCCCAGTGGTTACACTTCACTGTCTTTAAAGGTTGAGGAAAATAGATGGTAATGGAACAAAGTAGACATGGAAGTGACCTGAAATGCTGGAGTTCAGAATAATCTGCCTTCACATTATTTCTAACAAGGCCAATGCCCATGGTAATGGCAGTTTAAGCTGCAATAGGGGTAACCCTACACGATTTACGCTATGCATAAGGAAAGTCTTCCCCTCCCAATTTGTGAGTAACCAGGCCAGGGTAGGAGCCAATCCCTTGGGATGGAGATCTAGTGAAATGGGGTCAGATACATCCTGAGAGAGATAAAGTACTGGAGGAGAGAGAGACAATGTCACTGCTCCCTCCCCTGTTGACCGGAGGATGGTGGGAAGTTTTCGAAAACTGACATAAATCAAAAAAAACTTGCAAAGCCATTTCGAAAACTTACTATTTTTCCGAATTGTGTCGAGTTCGCTCATTATTTCCTCCTGTAGCAGTTTCACTGCATCTAGGATCATTGAGGCTGTAAAACAGATCAAACTCAACCTCTGATAGTGAAGATATATCAAGATACACCAGAGAATTTAAAGCAACCTTTTTCCTAAAGTGTGAGAAACATTTTGTTTCAAATTACTCGGACGTTCTTTCAAATGTTCTCACCTCTCACATCTAACTGCTCACTTCAATCGTTCAACCCTGAGGGTTTGTCCAGGGTAATGGCAGCAATCGCAATGTCATAACAGATAACATCTTCACACCATCTCTCACCTCACCCAAACTGAACACTTGTGTCTAGAATAGCAGACACGATGCCGTCACTGGGACACTGGCTGATCTAGTCTCCAGCTGGTGTCACAGTCAATAAAGTGAAGACTGTAACAAACACAGAAAATACTGGAGAAACTCAGCAGGTCTGGCAGTGTCTACAGAGAGAGGGAGAGTCAGAGTTAATTGTTGAGTCCAGAATGACTGTTCTTCAGAAGTGGTTGGGACTGCTTTATTTCAGTGAGACCGAACGCAGACTGGGTGACCGCTTTTCAGAGCATCTCTGCTCTGTCTGTACAAATGACCCTGCACCTCCTCCCCCCCAGTCAATTGCTGCCAGCCCAGTAAATCACCTCTCTCTCTCACACACACATTAACACTTCTGTCCTGGATCTGCTGCAAGGTGCCAATGAAGCACAACACAAGCTCGAGGAACAGTACCTCATTTTCCACGTGACAGCCTCAAGGTTTCCGGGATGTGGGGGTGCCGGTGTTGGACTGGGGCGGACAAAGTCAGGAGTCACATGACACCAGGTTATAGTCCAACAGGTTGATTTGAAATCACATGCTTTCGGAACGCTGCTCCTTCATGTGGTGAAATCTGGTCAAGTTTTCAACATTGAATTCTACTACTACATTGTGTCTGCTTTGTATTCTTCTTCCACTCTCACTCCCAATTCGGCCACAGCACTGGCATGTTTACTTTGCAATTAGTAGCGCGGATCCATTGTCTCAATTTTACACCTTTAATTTAAACCCTTTTTACGTCCCCTTCTGTGTTTTTATCCCCACTATCACCAACCCTTTAGTTATTTTGACTTGTTTCCCACACTCACTGATCTCTCCCTCCTCCTCTGCCTCTGTCTGGAGTATAAAAAGGGATCTATTTTTTAATCCCTTCATGTTCGGAAGGAGAGTCACCACACTCAAAATATTATCTCTGTTTTTCTCTCTCCACAGATGCTGCCAGACCTGCTGAGTTTCTCCAGCAATCTCTGGGCTTGCTTCAGATTTCCAGTGTCTGCAGTAATACAGTATATTAGAGTGAAAGGTGTGAGGTGTTACTTTTCTCAAAGACTGAGATCATTCGTGACAATGTCAGAACATTCCAGAACATTCCTGCGCCCTCCGTCCCCAATGGTTACCCTTCAACATCTTGAAAGGTTGAGGAAATTAGTTGATAATGGACAGCAGCAAACATTGCAGTGAACTGAAACTCTGGAGCATAGAATAAACTTCCTTCACGTTGTTTCTCAATGCCCATCATTATTGGAGCTTAACCCAACAATAGAAACACAATTTACAGAATGTATAAGGAAGCTCTTCCCCTCCCAATTTCTGAGTGACCAGGTCAGGGTGGGAACCAATCCATTGGGATGGAGATCCATCAAAATGCACTCAGATCAGCCCTGAGAGAGATACTGGAGGGAAGTGAGACATTAAAGGCTGAGAGAGTGAGAGAGAGAGAGAGAGAGAGAGAGATTCAGAGAGAGACAGAGAAAGATTCAGAGGGAGACAGAGAGAGGCTCCCTCCCCTGTTAGCCAGAGAATGGTGGAGAGCTTTCAAAAACTGACATAAATCAAAAACGACTTTCAGAAACGTTTTGAGAACTTACCATTTTTTCGAATTGTGTCGAGTTCGCTCATTATTTCCTCCCGCATCAGTTCCACAGCATCTAGGATCATTGAGGCTGTAAAACAGATCAAACTCAACCTCTGATAGTGAAGATATAACAACCCGACAAGACACACCAGAGAATTTAAAGTGACCTTTTCCCTAAAGTTGTTTCAAATTACTCGGACGTTCTTTCAAATGTTCTCACCTCTCACATCTAAATGCTCACTTCAATCGTTCAACCCTGAGGGTTTGTCCAGGGTAATGGCAGCAATCGCAATGTCATAACAGATAACATCTTCACACCATCTCTCACCTCACCCAAACTGGACACTTGTGTCTAGAATAGCAGACACGATGCCGTCACTGGGACACTGGCTGATCTAGTCTCCAGCTGGTGTCACGGTCAATAAAGTGAAGACTGTAACAAACACAGAAAATACTGGAGAAACTCAGCAGGTCTGGCAGTGTCTACGGAGAGAGGGAGAGTCAGAGTTAATTGTTGAGTCCAGAATGACTGTTCTTCAGAAGTGGTTGGGACTGCTTTATATCAGTGAGACCGAACGCAGACTGGGTGACCGCTTTTCAGAGCATCTCTGCTCTGTCTGTACAAATGACCCTGCACCTCCTCCCCCCCAGTCAATTGCTGCCAGCCCAGTAAATCACCTCTCTCTCTCTCACACACACATTAACACTTCTGTCCTGGATCTGCTGCAAGGTGCCAATGAAGCACAACACAAGCTCGAGGAACAGTACCTCATTTTCCACGTGACAGCCTCAAGGTTTCCGGGATGTGGGGGTGCCGGTGTTGGACTCGGGCGGACAAAGTCAGGAGTCACATGACACCAGGTTATAGTCCAACAGGTTGATTTGAAATCACATGCTTTCGGAGCGCTGCTCCTTCATGTGGTGAAATCTGGTCAAGTTTTCAACATTGAATTCTACTACTACATTGTGTCTGCTTTGTATTCTTCTTCCACTCTCACCCCCAATTCGGCCACAGCACTGGCATGTTTACTTTGCAATTAGTAGCGCGGATCCATTGTCTCAATTTTACACCTTTAATTTAAACCCTTTTTACATCCCCTTCTGTGTTTTTATCCCCACTATCACCAACCCTTTAGTTATTTTGACTTGTTTCCCACACTCACTGATCTCTCCCTCCTCCTCTGCCTCTGTCTGGAGTATAAAAAGGGATCTATTTTTCAATCCCTTCATGTTCGGAAGGAGAGTCACCACACTCAAAATATTATCTCTGTTTTTCTCTCTCCACAGATGCTGCCAGACCTGCTGAGTTTCTCCAGCAATCTCTGGGCTTGCTTCAGATTTCCAGTGTCTGCAGTAATACAGTATATTAGAGTGAAAGGTGTGAGGTGTTACTTTTCTCAAAGACTGAGATAATTCGTGACAATGTCAGAACATTCCAGAACATTCCTGCGCCCTCCGTCCCCAATGGTTACCCTTCAACATCTTGAAAGGTTGAGGAAATTAGTTGATAATGGACAGCAGCAAACATTGCAGTAAACTGAAACTCTGGAGCATAGAATAAACTTCCTTCACGTTGTTTCTCAATGCCCATCATTATTGGAGCTTAACCCAACAATAGAAACACAGTTTACAGAATGTATAAGGAAGCTCTTCCCCTCCCAATTTCTGAGTGACCAGGTCAGGGTGGGAACCAATCCATTGGGATGGAGATCCATCAAAATGCACTCAGATCAGCCCTGAGAGAGATACTGGAGGGAAGTGAGACATTAAAGGCTGAGAGAGTGAGAGAGAGAGAGAGAGAGATTCAGAGAGAGACAGAGAAAGATTTAGAGGGAGAGAGAGAGAGGCTCCCTCCCCTGTTAGCCAGAGAATGGTGGAGAGCTTTCAAAAACTGACATAAATCAAAAACGACTTTCAGAAACGTTTTGAGAACTTACCATTTTTTCGAATTGTGTCGAGTTCGCTCATTATTTCCTCCTGTATCGGTTCCACAGCATCTAGGATCATTGAGGCTGTAAAACAGATCAAACTCAACCTCTGACAGTGAAGATATAACAACCCGACGAGACACACCAGAGAATTTAAAGTGACCTTTTCCCTAAAGTTGTTTCAAATTACTCAGACGTTCTTTCAAATGTTCTCACCTCTCACATCTAACTGCTCACTTCAATCGTTCAACCCTGAGGGTTTGTCCAGGGTAATGGTAGCAATCGCAATGTCATAACAGATAACATCTTCACACCATCTCTCACCTCACCCAAACTGAACACTTGTGCCCAGAATAGCAGACACGATGCCGTCACTGGGACACTGGCTGATCTAGTCTCCAGCTGGTGTCACGGACAATAAAGTGAAGATTGTAACAAACACAGAAAATACTGGAGAAACTCAGCAGGTCTGGCAGTGTCTACGGAGAGAGAGAGAGAGAGAAATAGAGTTAATCTTCAGGCCCAGAATGAATCCTATTTAGAAGTATAAGTGGTTGGAGATTCCTTACATTGGTGAGAGTGAAAAGGAGCCATTTTCCAACCACTTCCGGTTCTGAAGTAGAGACACCACACTCAAAATATTATCTCTGTTTCTGTATCTCCACAGATGCTGAAATACTCCAGCAATCTCTGTGTTTGTCTTAGATTCTGCGTCCACAGTATTCTGCCTTCATTAGAGTGAAGTCCGTGACTGAGTTTGTTGGTGACAATGCCAGAATATTCCAGAACATTCCCACTCACTCTGAGCACAGTGGTTACACTTCAACACCTTCAAAGGTTGTGAGAATTAGATGATAGTGCACAGCAGCAGGCATGGAAGTCAGAGTAGGTGACAGTACCTCCTCCCTGATAATCTTCAGTCACCCAGTCCCCTTACTATACTCCCAGCACATTCACCACTGTACAGATGAAGTTTATCATAACTTCGTGACTCCCTCGTCAGATCCACACCCCCCACCAACCCAACTTCCACCCCCAGCACCTTCCCCTGCAACCGCAGGAAATGTAAAACTTGCGCCCACACCTCCACACTCACTTCCCTCCAAGGCCCCAAGGGATTCTTCCATATCCGCCACAAGTTCACCTGTACCTCCACACACATCATCTATTGCATCCGCTGCACCCGATGTGGCCTCCTCTATATTGGTGAAACAGGCCGCTTACTTGCGGAACGCTTCAGAGAACACCTCCGGGCCGCCCGAACCAACCAACCCAATCACCCCGTGGCTCAACACTTTAACTCTCCCTCCCACTCCACCGAGGACATGCAGGTCCTTGGACTCCTCCACCGGCAGAACACAACAACACGACGGCTGGAGGAGGAGCGCCTCATCTTCCGCCTGGGAACCCTCCAACCACAAGGTATGAATTCAGATTTCTCCAGTTTCCTCATTTCCCCTCCCCCCACCTTGTCTCAGTCGGTTCCCTCAACTCAGCACCGCCCTCCTAACCTGCAATCCTCTTCCTGACCTCTCCGCCCCCACCCACTCCGGCCTATCACCCTCACCTTGACCTCCTTCCACCTATCCCACCTCCATCGCCCCTCCCCCTAGTCCCTCCTCCCTACCCTTTATCTTAGCCTGCTTGGCTCTCTCTCTCTCTTATTCCTGATGAAGGGCTTATGCTCGAAACGTCGAATTCTCTATTCCTGAGATGCTGCCTGACCTGCTGTGCTTTGACCAGCAACACATTTGCAGCTCGTTTAGTATCTCACCCATTTTCTGGGGCTCCACACAAAGGCCGCCTTGCTGATCTTTGAGGGGCCCGATTCTCTCCCTAGTTACCCTTTTGTCCTTAATATATTTGTGAAAACCCTTTGGATTCTCCTTAATTTTATTTGCCAAAGCTATCTCATGTCCCCGTTTTGCCCTCCTGATTTCCCTCTTAAGTATACTCCTACTTCCTTTATACTCTTCGAAGGATTCACTTGATCTCTCCTGTCTACACCTGACATATGCTTCCTTCTTTATTTTAACCAAACCCTCAATTTCTTTAGTCATCCAGCATTCCCTATACCTACCAGCCTTCCCTTCCACCCTGACAGGAATATACTTTCTCTGGATTCTCATTATCTCATTTCTGAAGGCTTCCCATTTTCCAGCCGTCATTTGCGAACATCTGCCCCCAATCAGCTTTTGAAAGTCTTTGCCTAATACCATCAAAATTGGCCTTTCTCCAATTTAGAACTTCAACTTTTAGATCTGGTCTATCCTTTTCCATCACTATTTTAAAACTAATAGAATTATGGTCGCTGGTCCCAAAGTGCTCCCCCACTGACACCTCAGTCACCTGCCCTGCCTTATTTCCCAAGAGTAGGTCAAGTTTTGCACCTTCTCTAGTGGGTACATCCACATACTGAAACAGAAAAAAATTTTGTACACACTTAACAAATTCCTCTCCATCTAAACCTTTAACACTATGGCAGTCCCAGTCGATGTTTGGAAAGTTAAAATTCCCTACCATAACCACCCTATTATTCTTACAGATAGCTAAGATCTCCTTACAAGTTTGTTTCTCAATTTCCCTCTGACTATTAGGGGGTCTATAATACAATCCCAATAAGATAATCATCCCTTTCTTATTTCTCAGTTCCACCCAAATAACTTCCCTGGATGTATTTCCAGGAATATCCTCCCTCAGCACAGCTCTTATCAAAAATGCCACTCTCCCTCCTCTCTTGCCTCCCTTTCTATCCTTCCTGTAACATTTATATCCTGGAACATTAAGCTGCCAGTCCTGCCCATCCCTGAGCCATGTTTCTGTAATTGCTATGATATCCCAGTCCCACGTTCCTGACCATGCCCTGAGTTCATCTGCCTTCCCTGTTAGGCCCCTTGCATTGAAATAAATGCAGTTTAATTTATTAGTCCTACCTTGTCCCTGCCTGCCCTGATTGTTTGACTCACATCTGTTCTCAGCTGTACCCGTCTCAGATCGATCTCTTTCCTCACAATGTCCCTGGGTCCCACTCCCCCACCTTACTAGTTTAAATCCTCCCAAGCAGTTCTAGCAAATCTCCCTGCCAGTATATTAGTCCCCTTCCAATTTAGGTGCAATCCGTCCTTCTTGTACAGGTCACTTTTACCCCAAAAGAGATTCCAGTGATCCAAAAAAGTGAATCCTTCTCCCATACACTAGCTCCTCAGCCATGCATTCATCTGCTCTATCCTCCTATTCCTGCCCTCACTCGTCAGTAGCACTGGGAGTAATCCAGATATTACTACCCTTGAGGACCTCCTTTTTAAATTCCTGCCTAACTCTCTGCAATCTCCCTTCAGAGTCTCAACCTTTTCCCTTCCTATGTCGTTGGTTCCAATGTGGATAATGACCTCTTGCTGGCCCCTCTCCCATGTGAGAACATTCTGCTCCCTCTCTGAGACATCCTTGATCCTGGCACCAGGGAAACAACACACACATTCTGCTTTTTTGCTGCTGGCCACAGAAACGTCTATCTGTTCCTCGGGCTACAGAATCTCCTAACACAATTGATCTCTTGGAAGCCGACGTACTCCTCGTTGCATTAGAGCCAGTCTCAATACCAGAAACTTGGCTGTTCGTGCTACGTTCCCCTGAGAATCCATCACCCCCTACATTTTCCAAAACAGCATACCTGTTTGAAATGGGTATATCCACAAAAGACTCCTGCTCTTGCTGCCTTCCTCCCCTACCTTTCCTGGAGTTAACCCATCTATGTGACTGTATCTGAGACTTTCCCCCCTTCCTATAACTGCCATCCATCACATACTGTTGCTGTTGCAAATTCCTCATCGCTTCTAACTGTCTCTCTAACTGATCCACTCGATCTGATAAGATTCGCATCCAACAGCATTTATGGCAGATATAATCCGCAGTAACCCTTAAACTGTCTTTAATCTCCCACATCTGACAGGAAGTACGTATCACTGCAAAGGCCATTTTTGCTCCTTCACAATCTACAGACCCAGAAAATAACACCGTCTTATTCATCTACAAAACACTGCACTAGGTTAAATTAATAGTTATGGCTTATATTTTAAGTTTAATCAAGAGACATGTCTCAAAAAACATATAAACAAGAAAGGATCCACTCTGCTCACTACTGCAGACTTCACGTAGGTCACACTTAAAAACACTTATCTGATTCTGTGCTGTGAACTTTGCCAAACAGTTCCTCCAAGATTAGTTGTGAATTTCAAAGTTTGCCAGTTTTCCCAGGCGCACTCTGATGTCCAACGATACATACATTCAAACAGCAAAGGCAGTAACTGTGCAGGTTCATTGTGTCAGTTTCTCTCTCTCTCTCTCTCCTGCACTGTCCTCACCATGTGCTTCCTTTGTCTGCGCTTCTTTCTCTTAAAACTGCTGCTGTTTTGACTTTTTTTTCCCCCAAAGTTCCAAAACAACGCAACAGCATATAAAACAGTAATCGCTGCTCCTGGAATTTGAGGAAATCGCCTCCAGCACCTAAAATACCTCAAAAAAGGAGCAGCCCTTACAGCCAGAAATTTACCCCTTCCTCCATCTTGGATTACCCAGAATCCTGTGGTGCCGACATTTAAGAAAGGTGGTAAGGAAAAGCCAGGGAACTACGGACCAGTGAGACTGACTTCAGTGTTGGAGTGAATCCTGAGGGACAGGATTTGCGAACGCTTCAGGGAACACCTCTGGGTCGCCCGGACCAACCAACCCATCCACCCCGTGGCTCAACACTTTATCTCTCCCTCCCACTCCACCGAGGACATGCAGGTCCTTGGACTCCTCCACAGGCAGAACATAACAACACGACGGCTGGAGGAAGAGCGCCTCATCTTCCGCCTGGGAACCCTCCAACCACAAGGTATGAATTCAGATTTCTCCAGTTTCCTCATTTCCCCTCCCCCCACCTTGTCTCAGTCGGTTCCCTCAACTCAGCACTGCCCTCCTAACCTGCAATCTCCTTCCTGACCTCTCCGCCCCCACCCCACTCCGGCCTATCACCCTCACCTTGACCTCCTTCCACCTATCCCACCTCCATCACCCCTCCCCCTAGTCCCTCCTCCCTACCTTTTATCTTAGCCTGCTTGGCTACTCTCTCTCATTCCTGATGAAGGGCTTATGCTCGAAACGTCGAATTCCCTGTTCCTGAGATGCTGCCTGGCCTGCTGTGCTTTGACCAGCAACACATTTTCAGCTGTGATCTCCAGCATCTGCAGGCCTCATTTTTTACCCATCCATTTGGAAAGGCAAGGACTGATTACAGATGGTCAACATGGCTTTGTGTGTGGGAAATCGTGTCTCACTAACTTGATTGAGTTTTTTGAGAAGTGATGAAGAGGATTGATGAGGGCAGAGCGGTGGATGTGATACGGGCTTCAGTAAAGCATTCAAAAGGGTTTCCTTGTGGGAGACTGGTTAGCAAGTGTAGATCTCACGGAATATAGGGAGAACTAGCCATTTGGATACAGAACTAGCTCAAAGGTAGATGACAGAGGATGGTGAGTGGAAGGTTGCTTTTCAGACTAGAGGCCTGTGACCAGTGGAGTGGTCAAGGGTCATAGAGTCATAGAGCCATAGAGATGTACAGCACAGAAACAGGCCCTTTGGTCCAACTCGTCCATGCCGACCAGATATCCCAACCCAACCTAGTCCCACCTGCCAGCACCTAGCCGATATCCCTCCAAACCCTTCCTATTCATATACCCATCCAAATGCTTTGTAAATGTTGCAATTGTACCAGCCTCCACCACTTCCTCTGGCAGCTCATTCCATACACGTACCATCCTCTGTGTGAAAAAGGTGCCCCTTAGGACCCTTTTATATCTTTCCCCTCTCACCCTAAACCTATGCCCCCTAGTTCTGGACTCCCCGACCCCAGGGAAAAGACCTTGTCTATTTATCCTATCCATGCCCCTCATGATTTTATAAACCTCTATAAGGTCACCCCTCAGCTTCCGACGCTCCAGGGAAAACAGCCCCAGCCTGTTCAGCCTCTCCCTATAGCTCAGACCCTCCAACCCTGGTGACATCCCTGTACATCAAGTTTCACAACATCTTTCCAATAGGAAAGGAGACCAGAATTGCAAGCAACGTTCCAACAGTGGCCTAACCAATGTCCACTACATTTCATCATTTATAGATACGATTTGGATATAAACATAGGAGGTATATATAGTAAGTTTGCAGATGACAGCAAAATTGGAGGTGTAGTGGTCAGTGAAGAGGGTTACCTCAGATTACAACAGGATCTGGACCAGATGGGCCAATGAGCTGAGATGTGGCAGACTGCGTTTAATTTAGCTGCATGTGAGTTGGGAAAGCAAATCTTAGCAGGACTTATACACTTAATAGTAAGGTCCTGGGGAGTGTTGCTGAACAAAGAGACCTTGGAGTGCAGGTTCATAGCTCCTTGAAAGTGGAGTCGCAGGTAGATAGGATAGTGAAGAAGGCGTTTGGTATGCTTTCCTTTATTGGTCAGAGTATTGAGTACAGGAGTTGGGAGGTCATGTTGTGGCTGTACAGGACATTGGATAGGCCACTGTTGGAATATTGCATGCAGTTCTGGTCTCCCTGCTATAGGAAGGACATTGTGAAACTTGAAAGGGTTCAGAAAAGATTGACAAGGATGTTGCCAGGGTTGGAAGGTTTGAGCGATGGGGAGAGGCTGAACAGGCTGGGGCTGTTTTCCCTGGAACGTCGGAGGCTGAGGGGTGATCTTATAGAGGTTTATAACATCATGAGGGACATGGATAGGGTGAATAGACAAGGTATTTTCCCTGACATGGGGGAGTCCAGAACTAGAGGGCATAAGTTTAAGGTGAGAGGGGAAAGATTTAAAAGAGGGTGGTGATTTTAAAAAGATTTAAAAAGAGGATGGTGCAATTTTGGAATGAGTTGCCAGAGGAAGTGGTGGAGGCTGGTACAATTACAACATTTAAAAAGCATTTGGATGGGTATATGAATAGGAAGGGTTTGGAGGGAAATTGGCTAAGTCCTGGAAAATGGGGCTAGATTAGTTTGGGATATCTGGTTGGCATGGACAAGTTAGACCACAGGGTCTGTTTCTGTGCTGTCCACCTCAATGACTCTATGTGATGAGGAGAGTCACAGGAATTGTGACAATCTTAAGAGTCACACCATCTCTCACCTCACCACTAGGAACCAGTATTGTAGAAACGAGCCATTCCAGGGAGACCATGGCTGGGTTAAGCCTCAGAGTGTACCTCAGCAGAGAACGTGACACATTTTGGAAGTTGTGATTCAGCCACTCGATGACGATCACTGTGAGGGAAGGAGCTGGTTGGAAACAGATCTGTAACCTCGATGAGCAGAAACCAACAGCTCATTTTGATACTATCCTGCATGAGGCAAGGAGATCAGATCAGTTGAAACTCTCCACAATCCCACCTCATCTGATAGCAAGACAGGAAGAACATGGCCTCGTGTAGTTTGAGGGTGTTTTGAGAACAGTGACAGCCTGTTTTGCTTTAAGGGGGTGAAGGCAATAAAAAGGCATTAACCTTTCATGTGACACTCACACCTTCCTGCTGCTACATGTGCTGGCAGCTCACTAAGGGCTCAATGAGGGGATTGGGAAGCTTCAGCCTTTCTGCTGTTTCACTCAGTGGGCAGACGTGTGTGATCTGCTCTGCACTCCCAAAACATGGAGACTCATAATGTCAGGATATACCTCCGTCCAAATCTGTCACAATTCCCAGAATGTGCCCTGGTGCCTGACCTACATGATACTCTGACACCTGCCCAACCTGGTACTATGGCACGTTACCTACCTGATATTCTGGCACTCTCCCTACCTGGTACTCTGACACTCTACCAACCTGGTCCACTGGCACTCTCCCTACCTGGTCCACTGGCACTCTCCATACCTGGTACTCTAACACCCTCCCTAGCTGGTACACTGGCACACTCCCAACCTGGTAGTCTGGCACCCTCCCAACCTGGTACTCTAACACCCTCCCTAGCTGGTACTCTGGCACACTCCCTACCTGGTACTCTGACACCCTCCCAACCTGGTACACTCACACCCTCGCTACCTGGTACACAATTACCTTCCTTACCTGGTACTCCACCACCCTCCCAACCTGGCACACTGGCACCCTCCGTACCTGGTACTCTGGCACCCTTCCTACGTGATACTCTGGCACCTTACCTACCTGGTACTCTGGCACCTTACCTACCTGGTACTCTAACACCCTCCCTACCTGGTACTCTGGCACCTTACCTACCTGGTACTCTAACACCCTCCCTACCTGGTACTCTGGCACCTTACCTACCTGGTACTCTAACACCCTCCCTACCTGGTACTCTGGCACCTTACCTACCTGGTACTCTAACACCCTCCCTACCTGGTACTCTGGCACCTTACCTACCTGGTACTCTAACACCCTCCCTACCTGGTACTCTGACACATTCCCTACCTGGTACTCTGGCACCTTACCTACCTGGTACTCTAACACCCTCCCTACCTGGTACTCTGGCACTCTACGAACCTGGAGGAGGAAGTGAGGTCTGCAGATGCTGGAGATCAGAGCTGAAAATGTGTTGCTGGAAAAGCGCAGCAGGTCAGGCAGCATCCAAGGAACAGGAGAATCGACATTTCGGGCTCATTCCTGAAGAAGGGCTTATGCCCGAAACGTCAATTCTCCTGTTCCTTGGATGCTGCCTGACCTGCTGCGCTTTTCCAGCAACACATTTTCCACTCTATGAACCTGATATGCTGGTACCCTCCCTACCAGGTTCTCTGACACCCTCACACCCTTCCAACCTGGTACTCTGGTACACTACCTACCTGGTACTCTGGCACTCTCCCTACCTGGTACTCTGGCACCTTACCTAACTGGTACTCTGGCACTCTGCCAACCTGGTACTCTGGTACACTACCTACCTGGTACTCTGGCACTCTCCCTACCTGGTACTCTGGCACCTTACCTAACTGGTACTCTGGCACTCTGCCAACCTGGTACTCTGGCAGACTCCCTACCTGGTACTCTGACACGCTCCATACCTCGTACTCTAACACCCTTCCAACCTGGTACTCTACCACCCTTCCAACCTGGTACACTGGTACACTACCTACCTGGTACTCTGGCACTCTCCCAACCTGGTACTCTGGTACCCTCCCTACCTGATACTCTGGCACCTTACCTAACTGGTACTCTGGTACCCTCCCTACCTGATACTCTGGCACCTTACCTAACTGGTACTCTGGTACCTTACCTACCTGGTACTCTGGCAGACTCCCAACCTGGTCCTCTAGTACCCTCCCTACCTGGTACTCTGACGCGTTCCATATCTGGTACTCTGAAAGCCTCCCAACCTGGTATTCTGGTACTCTCCCTACTTGGTACTCTGTCACCCTCACTACCTGGTTCTCTGATGTTCTCCCTACCTGGTACTCTGGCAGACTCCCAACCTGGTCCTCTGGTACCCTCCCTACCTGGTACTCTGACACTCACCCTGCCTGGTACTCTGACACTCTCCCAACCTGGTACTCTGGCACCCTCACAACAGGTACTCTAACACCCTTCCAACCTGGTACCCTGACATTCTCCCTACCTGGTACTCTGGCACCCTCCCTACCTGGTACTCTGGCACCCTCACAACAGGTACTCTAACACCCTTCCAACCTGGTACCCTGACATTCTCCCTACCTGGTACTCTGGCACCCTCCCTACCTGGTACTCTGGCACCCTCACAACAGGTACTCTAACACCCTTCCAACCTGGTACTCTGGCACTTCACCAACCTGGTACACTGGTACACTACCGATATGTTATTCTGGCACTCACCCAACCTGTTTCACCGGCACTCACCCTGCCTGGTACTCTAACACCCTCCCAAACTGGTACTCTGGCACCTTCCCTACCTGGTACTCTGGCACTCTCCCAGCTGGTAGTCTGACACCGTCCCAACCTGGTAATCTCACACTCTACCAACCTGCACTCTGGCACCCTATATATCTAGAACTCTAGCACCATACTCTCATAGTACTCTAACACCCTACCTCATCAGCACCTTACCTAGCTGGTACCTTGCGCCATACTAACATAACTGGCACCTTGGTATGCAATTACCTGAAACCCTACCAACCTGATACACTACTCGACCCACCTGGGACTCATTCAGGTGGCATCCTAACCTCACACTTGACTTATGCAGCTACCATTTCACAGAAGCAGTTGCATTGCTAGCCATTTCAACCTCAGGATACCCAGGGGAAGTAAGAGACTGAGGGTTACATGCCCTCACCTCACTCCCAACAGGTAAGAGACTGAGGATTACCTGCCCTCACCTCACTCCCAACAGGTAAGAGACTGAGGATTACCTGCCCTCACCTCATTCCCAACAAACCTGCCCAACTGGATTGAAGGTACACTCCGGAGCTGCGATCCCAGTCAGAAAGGCCAAGCCCTTTTCCCGGTATAACAATGTTAGATTGGAGTTGCACTTTGTGTTGACCACATCTTGCAAAACCCAGCCCCGACACATGGGAGACAGAGAGAGAGAGTAAGCATGTACTGCTCCCTACTCTGTCGGCAGATCCAGGAGGGCAGTTTGGAACGACTGAAAATAAATATCCGAAAATAACTTTGAAAAGTGAATCGCAAACTCACTCATAGTTTGATCCTTGTTCGGTTCAGTCTTTAATGTCGTGTTAACTGGGCTAACGTTCTGTTCCACCCTCGAAACTGAAAGAGAGTGAAATTGACCTCCATCACTGAACAGGCCAATGTAAGAAAATTTGGAATATATGGAACAGAAGAAAATTTGAAACAATTTTCTCCTTAAAGAGTCAGAAGTGTTTTGTTTCAGGTTTATCAGCTTTATTTCCAACGTTCTCACCTCTCACATCCTACTCTTGGTGGTCATCACTGTTGGGCCCTTGTGTTTTCGGCATTGTGGAAAGGTGGTGTTGAGGCTGCACCTTCTCAAGCACTGAGTTGCCAGAGATTGGATGCTAAAGCAGGCTCTGCAAGAGCCACTCTCACCTCTGAGTGGGAAGGGTGCCAGTTCCTGTGCCACCCTAGGACCTGGTATTAAATCTATCCAAGCTGACTCGATGCAGCGGTACAGACAGAATGCTACACTGTCTTTTGGGATGAGAGATGCTGGCTAGCCGCAAATTTCCGACAGCACTGTCTTGAACAAAGGCAGGGGAACTTTAGCCAATGGCCAGACCACACCAATAAGCCGGCCTGCCTGCTGATTACCTGAGTAGTACTATGGGATCTTGCTGTGTACAAACTGGCAGGACAATTTACAAAAGACTGGCTTCTGGAAGAAATGCACTTGAACTGTCACAACAGTAATGGGTGCAGGCTAAGAGCTGGGAAGTGGGACTTGTGTAGGTTTGGAGTCAGCAGGGATTCAACGGGCCAAAGGGCTTCTTTTGTTCTGTATGATTCTCAGACACGCTCTCAGCCGGCTGGTTAATTTGCCCTCCTTCACCTTTTCACGTCTGCCTGACGTTATGAAGCTGAAAGAGACATGGGGTGGGACCTTATTGAGACGGAGGGGTTTGTCAGCTCACAGGGCAGCGAGAGATCACTGCATCCTCTCCCTCTGAACTGGGAAGGAAGACGTTTTGCCTTCTTTCTGAAGAGACTGGGGTTTTTTTTTGCTGAGGCAGGGGAGTTATCGGGAAGTTGCAAGTGCAGCTCATCCCTGCGTTAGAAAGACACCTTACTAGAATTTACACAGACGGTACCCTTCACACATGGACTCAGAGTGGGAGCCAAATCTCTGCGGGGTCTGTCCCTGTGAAATGGAACCAGAAATATTTGGAGAGAAAAGCAGAGAGAGAGAGAGAAACGCGTTTGAGAAACTCGACCCAGCAGAGGCTCAGACAGGGAGAGAATGTTCCTGTCCCCTCCCTTGTTGCTCGGATGGACAACCCGGGCAGTGGTGGAAATCTCTCAAGGGTATTTTGAAGACATTGGCTGAGATTTTGATCATTAATTTGTATCTCTGTTTCATTTCAGCTCGGTGAGTTGAGACTGAAAAACACAGGGAGATGGAGATCTGTCTTTCGCGATTCAACAGCTCAACTAGAAAGGCAGTGGTTAAGTGCAGAAACATTTGATAAAAGCTTTTCATTAAAGTTTCTGAGCGCTAAATTGCAGTGATACAGTTTATCCCACACTTTTACTAATAATATTAAATAACTTTGAGGGACTGACTATTTCTATGGGATGCGAATGTTGGTCATAAGTCTCTCATGGCCCCCATTTCCTACACGCTCAGCAGCAGAAATATTTTGATGAGCCAATTAAAAACTGACTCATTAAAAATCTCCCTCAGCCTTGAAGGTACTCAGACTTGACAGGTTCCCTGCTGGAAGAGAGTCATCACCTTCTGAGTGGAAAATATTGGACCGAGCACAGGAGTCCACTGCTAGTCCTCTTCAGAACAGTAAAAAATGAGGTCTGCAGATGCTGGAGATCACAGCTGAAAATGTGTTGCTGGTCAAAGCACAGCAGGTTAGGCAGCATCTCAGGAATAGAGAATTCGACGTTTCGAGCAAAAGCCCTTCATCAGGAATAAGAGAGAGAGCCAAGCAGGCTAAGATAAAAGGTAGGGAGGGGGGACTTGGGGGAGGGGCGATGGAGGTGGGATAGGTGGAAGGAGGTCAAGGTGAGGGTGATAGGCTGGAGTGGGTGGGGGCGGAGAGGTCAGGAAGAGGATTGCAGGTTAGGAGGGCGGTGCTGAGTTGA
Organism: Hemiscyllium ocellatum; assembly: GCF_020745735.1. Classification (NCBI taxonomy): domain Eukaryota; kingdom Metazoa; phylum Chordata; class Chondrichthyes; order Orectolobiformes; family Hemiscylliidae; genus Hemiscyllium; species Hemiscyllium ocellatum. The sequence goes on along the minus strand of NC_083445.1, from coordinate 4,951,865 downwards.
GGGAACCGACTGAGACAAGGTGGGGGGAGGGGAAATGAGGAAACTGGAGAAATCTGAGTTCATCCCCTGTGGTTGGAGGGTTCCCAGGCGGAAGATGAGGCGCTCCTCCTCCAGCCGTCATGTTGTTGTGTTCTGCCGGTGGAGGAGTCCAAGGACCTGCATGTCCTCGGTGGAGTGGGAGGGAGAGTTAAAGTGTTGAGCCACGAGGTGGTTGGGTTGGTTGGTTCGGGCGGCCCGGAGGTGTTCTCTGAAGCATTCCGCAAGTAAACGGCCCATCTTCCCAATATAGAGGAGGCCACATTGGGTGCAGCGGATGCAATAGATGATGTGTGTGGAGGTACAGGTGAACTTGTGGCGGATATGGAAGAATCCCTTGGGGCCTTGGAGGGAAGTGAGTGTGGAGGTGTGGGCGCAAGTTTTACATTTCCTGCGGTTGCAGGGGAAGGTGCCGGGGGTGGAGGTTGGGTTGGTGGGGGGTGTGGATCTGACGAGGGAGTCACGAAGGGAGTGGTCCTTGCGGAGCGCTGATAGGGGAGGGGAGGGAAATATATCCTTGGTGGTGGGGTCCGTTTGGAGGTGGCGGAAATGGCGGCGGATGATACGTTGTATGCGGAGGTTGGTGGGGTGGTAGGTGAGAACCAGTGGGGTTCTGTCTTGGTGGCGGTTGGACGAGCGGGGCTCAAGGGCGGAGGAGCGGGAAGTGGAGGAGCATCTCCTCCACTTCCCGCTCCTCCGCCCTTGAGCCGCATCTCCTCCACTTCCCGCTCCTCCGCCCTTGAGCCCCGCTCCTCCAACCGCCACCAAGACAGAACCCCACTGGTTCTCACCTACCACCCCACCAACCTCCGCATACAACGTATCATCCGCCGCCATTTCCGCCACCTCCAAACGGACCCCACCACCAAGGATATATTTCCCTCCCCTCCCCTATCAGCGTTCCGCAAGGACCACTCCCTTCATGACTCCCTCGTCAGATCCACACCCCCCACCAACCCAACCTCCACCCCCGGCACCTTCCCCTGCAACCGCAGGAAATGTAAAACTTGCGCCCACACCTCCACACTCACTTCCCTCCAAGGCCCCAAGGGATCCTTCCATATCCGCCACAAGTTCACCTGTACCTCCACACACATCATCTATTGCATCCGCTGCACCCAATGTGGCCTCCTCTATATTGGTGAGACAGGTCGCTTACTTGCGGAATGCTTCAGAGAACACCTCTGGGACGCCCGAACCAACCAACCCAATCACCCCGTGGCTCAACACTAACTCTCCCTCCCACTCCACCGAGGACATGCAGGTCCTTGGACTCCACCACCAGCAGAACACAACAACACGACGGCTGGAGGAGGAGCGCCTCATCTTCCGCCTGGGAACCCTCCAACCACAAGGTATGAATTCAGATTTCTCCAGTTTCCTCATTTCCCCTCCCCCCACCTTGTCTCAGTCGGTTCCCTCAACTCAGCACCGCCCTCCTAACCTGCAATCCTCTTCCTGACCTCTCCGCCCCCACCCCACTCCAGCCTATCACCCTCACCTTGACCTCCTTCCACCTATCCCACCTCCATCGCCCCTCCCCCTAGTCCCTCCTCCCTACCTTTTATCTTAGCCTGCTTGGCTCTCTCTCTTATTCCTGATGAAGGGCTTATGCTCGAAACGTCGAATTCTCTATTCCTGAGATGCTGCCTGACCTGCTGTGCTTTGACCAGCAACACATTTGCAGCTCTTCAGAACAGTATCATTTGGCTCTTCCCCATCCAGCATTCCCACTGTTAACGTGGAGTACAGTGCATGCAGAGAGCGATTCCCACGAAAGAAATCAAAAGTACTAAAGGGGAGGAAATTTCCGTGTGTCACACCTAATCTTGGGCTTCAAACTTGGCCAAAGGGTGGCAAATTTTAAGGCACATCGATTTTTACAGGGTTTGTCACTGGTTGCCAGCAAGTTCTGTGGTGTTTACTTCCCCCGTAGGAACAGAAGCAACACAGGTTCTAACTCAGCATAAAGCATCATTGGGCAACAGTTCTTCTTATGGAGCCCCCCAACCTCAACACTCTCTGAGAACATGCTAAGGTTCCATAAGAAGTTCCAAGTTACTCTGGGGATGAGCTGCGTGAATGGCCATTTCTCCTGGATTTCCACAGCAGGTGATTGTGTCACAAAGATTAGATTACAGTGTGGAAACAGGCCCTTCAGCCCAACCAGTTCACACCGACCCTCCGAAGAGTAACCCACCCAGACCCATTTCCCTCTGACTAACCCACCTAACACTACGGACAATTTAGCATGGCCAATTCACCCTGACCTGCACATTATTGGACTGTGGGAGGAAACCAGAGCACCCGGAGGAAACCCACGCAGGCACGGGGAGAATGTGCAAACTCCACACAGACAGTCACCCAAGGGTGGAATCGAACCTGGGACCCTGGTGCTGTGAGGCAGCAGTGCTAACCACTGAGCCACCGTGACGCCCTTTCTTTCTAAAAGCTGTTCTTTTTCTCAAGGAGACTCTGTCCTTGATTTTTCTCAGAGGGATAATAAACCGGGCCGGGCTCCCATCAGTCTGGTTTGGTCCAGAGCTGACAAGGATTTTGAGAGGCCTTTTGTTTATACCTAAACAGATGGGACTCCAGGTCAAAGTGGTCATGCTTTAGAAGTGACCTGTATAATGGAAGGGAAGTGGTCAGCTGTCTAGCTGAGCAGTTTTAGTTCAGTCCAGAGCTAGTTAGGAGTTCAACAGTGTGGAAACTCTCTCTCTCTCTCTTACTGCCCTTCTAACTTCAACCTGTAAGCATGTGTTCCAATTATACTGGGTTTTAAAGGGAGTTTGCTTATTGGGACTGTTGTGTGTATTCGGAACAGCATAATCAAGTCTTGTTTGGATAGACTGAATTCTGCAGGTGTTTGTTATTCTGTTCTTTGTGTTTCATTGTGTAATTTTGTGAATAAGGTTTTGTCTGTTTTAAACCTGGTAATCAACCTTGCTCACTTAATCCAGGTAATTTTTACTGTAAACTTACTGAAACAAATTGCCAAGCTACGGTCTGGGACTACCTGCTCAAGAATATTTTGAGTGGTCTGGCCTAGTCCATAACAATTGGTCCGGCCTAGTCCATAACAATTGGAAGGCATCCTACGCCACACACTTTTATAAAAAAAAGGTAGCAGAAAACAGCTAATTTTCGTTCACTTCCCTCACGTGTCCTTCATGGGCTGTTCCTGGAGTCAAGGTGAAATACTTACTTCTCGAAATGCAAACCACAAGCAGAACAAACATCACGAGAAAAAAGATGATCAACCACATGGATTTTCCCAAAACAATGGTCCATCCTCCACACGAAATCTCCCTTCCACAACCTTTAAGCAAAAGAAATCAGGTATGAGCAGTTTAGTTCAGCGCAGATTAATTCTCCAATCCCCACCAGCAGAAGGGGAGTGTTCCACAAGAGACTTTAAAGTCAACCTTCACTGCTCCTCACTAACTGATATGTTAATGGTGGGTCTGCTTCTTAAACTGACGTGCCCCCCTGCAGTGTTGTTAGAGAGGGAGTTCCCGGATTTTGACCCAGTGATAGTGAAGGAACAGTGACATATTTCCAAGTCAGGACGGTGAGTGGCTCAAAGGGGAACTTACAGAGGGAGTTGGTGTTCCCATGTATCTGCTGCCCTTGTCCTTCTAGATGGAAATGGTCATCTGAGGGAGTGGTGCTAGGCTGTAAACTGTTCTCAGCTTTCCTCTGCTTCTTGAGGACTGTCCAAGTTGGGTTAATAAAGGATATTCAAGGCTAAGATAGATGGTTTTTTAAATGGTAAGGGCCACAGTAAGAATTATGGGGAAAGGCAGGAAAGTAATGGACTACCAGATCTGCCATGATCTCATTGAATGATAAGAGTTGACTCGATGGGCTGAATGGCCAATTTCTGCTCCTATATGAAGCAGTCCGTGTCTAAATTTAACAGATCCAGACAATATCCAAGTTTAGGCTGACAAGTGGAAAGTTATATCCATGCCATACAAATACCAGACAGTGACCCTCTCCAATAAGAGCCAATCTAACCACCACCCCTTGGTATTCATTGGTGTTACCATCACTGAAATCCTCACTATTAGCATTCTGTGGATTACCATGGACCAGAAACTGAACTAGACTTACCACATAAACACAGCGGCTCCAAGAGGAGGGCAGAGGCTGGGAATACTGCAGCGAGTAACTCCCCTCCTGACTCCCCAAAGCCCGTCCACCATCTGCAAGGCACAAGTCAGGAGGGTGATGGAATATTCCCCGCTTGCCCCTGGATGGGGGCAGCTCCAACAACACTCAAGAAGCTCAACACCATCCAGGGCAAAGCAGCCCACTTGATTGGCAGCGCATCCACTCCCTCCACCACCGACGCTCAGTAGCAGCAGTGTGTACCATCTACAAGAGGTACTGCAGAAATTCACCAAAGATCCTCAGACAGCACCTTCCAAACCCATGACCACTTCTATCTAGAAGGACAGGGGCAGCAGATACATGGGAACACCACCCCCTGGAGTCAGCTATTACGAGGGGGCATAGCTTTAAATTAAGGGGTGGTAAGTATAGGGCAGATGTTAGGGGTAGATTCTTTATTCAGCGGGTTGTGAGTTCATGGAATGCCCTGCCAGTAGCAGTGGTGGACTCTCCCTCTTTATGGGCATTTAAACGGGCTTTGGATAGACATATGGAGGATAGTGGGTTAGTCTAGGTTAGGTGGGCTTGGATCGGTGCAACATCGTGGGCCAAAGGGCCTGTACTGCGCTGTATTTTTCTATGTTCTATGTTTCAGTGGACCAACTCCCTTCCTAACAACACTGCAGGAGCCACATCAGTTTAAGAAGCAGACCCACCACCAACATATCAAAGTTAGTGAGGGGCAATGAAGGCTGATTTTAAAGTCTCTTGTGGAACAGTGGTAATGTTCCAACCTCTGAGTCTGGAGACACAGTTTCAAGCCTCCCCCTGGTCCAGGGATGTGTCTTAACGTTCCTGAACACCTCAATTAGAAAATATGTAAATGCTGAGCTGACCAGCAATACTCACAACCTGTGAGGTTTTTTTTTGCTTAAAAATATACTGAGAATATCACAGCGCCACTCAAAGTCAGTCTGTCAAACTTGTGCTGAACTATCTACTCATCTCACTCTCCCCATGCTCGGTTTCTTTTCCCTGGAAGCCTTCAACTCCCTTCTGATTGTTCACCCACAGTAGGGGTGACAGAGTGGCAATGTCCCTGTCTCTGGACCAGAAACCCCAGGTTCAAGCCACAATGCAGGAGGGCCTCGGCGGTAAATGATTGAGTGTTCACGGTGTAATTCCTTCCCTAAGACTGGCTAACAGTGGTGCAAAGGGAATTTCCTGATCAGCCCTCCTGCAGATGTCAATGCAAACCCATATTGCCCATAAGCATGGACCAATCACACGGCCCCAGTCCTTGGACATGAGAGGAAATGGCAGATTTCATGAGGAGCTTATAGCAGAGATGGTCACGTTGAAATCACCCTCTGCACACCTTCTCTCTAGCTGCCCATCCATTGTTTTTGGGATTATCTTAAACCTCTACAGTAGCTGCTGTCTGAAAATGCAAGAGAGTGCAACTAGAAACACGCCCTCGAAAATAAGAGAACTCTGACCAGGAGATGACAAGAAGCAATCAAAATGGCCCCTTGATGCTGAACCATTTGGAAGTGTTTGTTAACACAACTCTCAGGTTCCAATCAAGAGAGGATCATAACCAATGGATGTGCAGTTAAGAAAATTGACAAGACAACTTAGGGTGGCTCAGTGGTTAGCACTGCTGCTTCATAGCACCAGGGTCCCAGGTTCAATTCCAGCCTCGGGTGACTGTCTGTGTGGAGTTTGCACATTCTCCCCGTGTCTGTGTGGGTTTCCTCCCACAATCCAAAGATGTACAGGTTAGGGTGAATTGGCCATGTTAAATTGCCTATAGTGTTAGGTGCATGAGTCAGAGGGAAATGGGTCTGGGTGGGTTACTCTTTGGAGGGTCAGTGTGGACTCGTTGGGCCGAAGGGCCTGTTTCCACGGTGTAGGGAATCTAAAAAAGACACCCAAGTTGAGAATAGAAGGTCTCTTTCCTCCTCACAGCTTTCTTTATTCCGTTCACAAGATGAGGATGACACTAGACAGACCAACATTTATTGCCCATCCCTAACTGCACAGAGGGCAATCAAGAGTCGACCCCATTGCTGGAGGTCTGGAGTCACATGGAAGCCGGACAGGGTAGATTTCCTTCCTTACAGTACAGATGGGTTTTTCTGACAATGGATACATGGTTATCATTAGACTCCTAATTCCAGATTTTTATTAAATTCAAATTCTTCCATCTGGTCCCCAGGCCGTTACCCGGGTCTCTGGATTATCGGTGCACATGGCCATTGGTCTTCCTGAGTTGCTGCAGTTTGAGTCACACTGAAAAGCCACTGAAAGCAGATTCAGTCGCAATTTCCAAAAGGAAAATTTAGAAATGGAAAGAGAAAGTAAAATTGCCGGGCCTTGGGGAAGGAGCAAAGGGAACTGTGACTAATTAAACCAATCTTTCAGAGGACTGAAAGATTGGGTGGCATGGTGGTTAGCACTGCTGCCTCACAGCACCAGAAACCTGGGTTCAATTCCCGCCTCAGGAGACTGTGTGGAGTTTGCACGTTCTCCCCGTGTCTGCGTGGGTTTCCTCCGGGTGCTCCGGTTTCCTCCCACTGTCCAAAGATGTGCGGGTCAGGTGATTTGGCCGTGCTAAATTGCCCGTAGTGTTAGGTAAGGGGTAAATGTAGGGGTATGGGTGGGTGGTGGGTTGGTGTGGACTTGTTGGGCCGAAGGGCCTGTTTCCACACTGTAAGTAATCTAATCAGACTAGCATAGCCACAAGGGGCAGAAAGGCCCCCTGCTCTGTGCGTGATATGAATGCACATGGCATTGATCATGTTAATGAGGGAGGAACATTGGCCAGGGACAGGAGGAGAATTCTCAGGAATCACAGAAACATCCTTTTCCGCAAATCACAGCGTGCTCTGACACTGGTATCAAAGTGGAAAATGTACATTAATTAGAAAAGTTGGCATAAAATATGAAAACATGAATCAGAGACTTCCACAAACAAAAAAAGTTAATTGAAGATTACTATCTTTGACCTTTACTACGTGTTAAACAGATCTTTGGCCGGTTTTATATGTTAAGGTCACGAGAGACCAGACTCAATTCAAATAGAGGAGGCTCCCAGGGGATTTGAGAGAAGTGTTCAGAATGTGAGCAGGATGCAATGGCGTGATTAAGGATTGACAGTAAGAAAGTGCAGGATTTGGGAAGTAACGTCGTACAGGATATTGGTGAGACCTCTGCTGGAGTACTGTGTCCAGTTCTGGTCACCCAGTTATAGGAAGGATATGATGAAGAAGAGATTTACCAGGAATGGAAGATTTGAGTTATAAAGAAAGGCTGAGATGTTTTTCACTGGACTGTAGGAGGTTGAGAGATGATCTGATTAGATTACTTACAGTGTGGAAACAGGCCCTTCGGTCCAACAAGTCCATACCGACCCTCCGAAGGGCAACCCACTCGGACCCATTCCATTACATTTACCCCTTCACCTAACACTACGGGCAATTTAGAACGGCCAATTCACCTAACCTGCACATTTTTGGTACGTGGGGGGAAACCGGAGCACCCGGAGGAAAGCCACGCAGAGAATGTGTAAACACCACACAGACAGTTGCCCGAGGCGGGAATTGAACCCGGGTCTCTGACGTTGTGAGGCAGCAGTGCTAACCACTGTGCCACCGTGCCGCCCACAAGGTGGATTCTGATAGGATTTATAAAATAATGCGAGATATAGATCGAGTTAATGGTAGTTGTGCACTCCCTGGAATGGGGTGTTTCAAAACTGGGGGCACATTTTTAAGGTGAGAGGAGAGAGATTTAAAAAAGGCATAAGGGGAAAATTTTTTTACCCAGAGGATGGTTCATGTGTGGAATGAACTTCCTGGGGAAGTGGTGGGTGTGGGACAGTTACAACGTTTAAAAGACATTTGGATAAGTTCATGGATAGGAAAGGTTTGGAGGGATATGGGCCAGGAACAGGCAGGTGGGACTAGTTTAGTTTGGGATTAGGGTCAGCATGGACTGGTTGGACCGAAGGGTCTGATTCCATGCTGGATGAATCTACGACTGTATTAACAGTCTCTGTTTCTGATTCACTCATGGGGTGTGGACATCACTGGCTCAGCCAGCATTTATTGACCATCCCTAATTGCCCAGAGGGCAGTTAAGAGTCAACCATATTGCTGTGGGTCTGGAGTCACATGTCGACCAGACCAGGTCAGGATGGCAGTTTCCTTCCCGAAAGGACGTTAGTGAACCAGATGGGGGTTTTTTCCAACATCAGCGGTTTCATGGTCACCATTAGACTCTTAAATCCAGATTCTTTACTGACTTCAACTTCCACCATCTCTCGTGCTCCAGAACATGAGCTGAGTTTCTGGATTAATAGTCTAGTGATAATACCACTAGGCCCTAATAGAGGGTTCAAAGTTTGTGCGAAGATTTGTAGCTCGGGTGCTTGTTGTGTCAACAAGCACCCGAGCTACAAATCTTCGCACAAACTTTGAACACTTACGGGCAACAAGCACCTAATAGAGGGTGTTCACAGATGGTTGCAATACCATGGACTAAAATCAGAAAGTCCTGGAGAAACTCACTGGGTATTATAACATCTGTGGAGAGAGGGGTTACAAAGAGGAATCGTTCTGCACATTAACACTCTCCACTGTTGCTGAGTTGCCTTTCTGGTTTAATAGTAATGTGAACTGAATGGATTCTTTCATCATATAATATCTTTATAACAATATGTCAAAATAAATAAGGTGTCTGTAATGCAGTCAGTATCAAAGATTTATATTGTGCAAGGACAGTTAAAGCTCCTGGGGGGTGTAGTTCTTTTGATTTGGTGTAATTTGATTTTTTTTTGTTGCAAAGCTTTGAATGGCATTCAGTACAGGCAGATCATAGCGTACAAAGTGAATTGGGGTAATAGCACAGGGTGAGGAATACAGTGTAACAGGTGCAGAGGCAGGGCAAGGAGACTGAGATCTACATTAAATTGGAATCTTGAGAGGTCCATTCAGAAGTCTAATAACAGCAGGGAAGGAGTTTTTCTGAAATCTGTTGGTACGTCTGTTTAAGCTTTTGTATGTTCTATCCAACAGAAGAGGTTGGAAAAGGGTGTAACCAGGGTGGGAGGGGTCTTTGATGATGTAGGCTGTTTTCCCGAAGTAGAGATGGAATCCATAGATGAGAGGCTGGATTATGTGACGGGCTGGGCTGTGTTCACAACTCCCTCTCGTTTCTTACGGCCCAGAGCAGAACAGTTGCCGTCCCAAGCCGTGAAACATCCGGATAGGATGCTTTCTATAGTGCATCTATACAAATTAATCAGACAGTTCTCCCCTTCTCCTGACCCAGTTCCAGCACAAACCTCCAGGCAACGGGAACAAAGGCTTCCGGACTCTGCATTCCCCGGTTTTCCACCGCAAGGCTGTGACCAAAATTACTCCAAATTTACCCAAACGTTCACCTTTTTCAGTGGGAGAAAGGTCAGTGGAAACTGATTTACCATAAAAATAGAGCAATTTGACTGTTAGAAATTCTGCCAAAAGGCAAAATAGGCGGCATTATCCAGTGGGTTATTCTAACAATAACTCTCAATACAACAAGCCAGTCCCTGTCTCTCTTTCCCTCAGATCAAGGTTGGATTTAGAGTTCCCTCAATGCTATATACTTTCAAACATTATCTATAAACAATTGGTTTCGCGTTGATCTGTGACTGGGTGGTGCAATTAAAATGGTGTTAGATGTTGGATAAAGTTCGATACATTTGGTTTTAGATTAGATTAGACTTACAGTGTGGAAACAGGCCCTTCGGCCCAACAAGTCCACACCAACCCGCCGAAGCGCAACCCACCCATACCCCTACATTACCCCTTACCTAACACTACGGGCAATTTAGCGTGGCCAATTCACCTGATCCGCACATCTTTGTGACTGTGGGAGGAAACTGGAGCACCCGGAGGAAACCCACGCAGACACGGGGAGAACGTGCAAACTCCACACAGTCAGTCGCCTGAGTCGGGAATTGAACCCGGGTCTACAGGCGCTGTGAGGCAGCAGTGCTAACCACTGTGCCACCGTGCCGCCCTCGTACACTGTCAAACTTTTAACCAATACAGTTACCAACATTGTCCTGGAATAAAGCATAAATTACTCAAATTTTAATAAACTAGAGATTTCTGACCCTTCTGAGGAAGGGTCACTCAACCTGAAACGTTAACTCTGATTTCTCTCCACAGATGCTGCCAGACCTGCTGAGCTTTTCCAGCAATTTCTGTGTTTGTTAGTGTTTTTTTTTGTTTAATTGTTTATGAGTTTTAATCCCTAACTGAGAATTTCACCGAGCAACATTTGGATCTAATCTGACAGACTGGTTGCTGCCCTTCCCAGAAACCGTGTCTCAAACCCGCTCTGATTTCTAGCCCTTTGAAGTCATGGATGGGAACAGTGGCCATTCGATTTGTCGTCCTTTGGTCATTCCCACATCACACTCTACAAAGAAACATGTTACCACCAACAAAATGCTCCTCTTTTCTCACACACTCTGGGATCCGACTCATCTCGCCGTCGGTATCTTTTTACGCGTTGTGTTTAAGACGATAACCTCGCCCAAAATGTGCCTTTTTATGTGGGAACCTGCGAATCCTACATCACCGGACAAAAAGGGTTTTCTACAATATCTCAGATCAATCCCCGTGCTTTCTTTGTTCCTCAGGTTGTTCAGTGAAATATCTCCGTGACAGAAGAGCAGAAAACTGCCTTTGAAATATCGCCCACTTAAAATCGCTCAGCTGGTGCCACCCCTTATTAAAAAGATTGATTTTTCATGTAAAACACCACAACGTTGCCGCTCAAATTAGGAAATTTATCGGTCAACTCCATCAAGAATAGAGCCATAGAGATGTACAGCACAGAAACAGACCCTTCGGTCCAACCCGTCCATGCTGACCAGTTATCCTGAATTAATCTAGTCCCATTTGCCTGCATTCATCCCACATCCCTCCAAACCCTTCCTATTCATATACCCATCCACATGCCTCTTAAATGTTGTAATTGTACCAGCCTCCACCACATCCTCTGGCAGCTCATTCCATATACGGACCACCCTCTGTGTGAAAAAGTTGCCCCTTAGGTCTCTTTTATATCTTTCCCCTCTCACCCTAAACCTATGACTTTAAGTTTTGAACTTCCCTACTCTGGGGAAAAGACCTTGTCTATTCATTCTAACTGTGCCCCTCATGATATTATAAACCTCTATAAGGCCAACCCTTAGCATCTGACGCTCCAGGGAAAACAGCCCCAGACTGTTCAGCTTCTCCAACCCTGGCAATATTCTCTGAACCCTTTCAAGTTTCACAACATCCTTCCTATAGCAGGGAGACCAGAATTGCATGCAGAATTCTAAAAGTGGCCTAACCCATGTCCTGTACAGCTGCAACATGACCTCCCAACTCCTGTATTCAGTGCACTGACTAATAAAGTTCTAAACGTCTTCTTCACCATCCTGTCCACCTGGGACTGCACTTTCAAGGAACTAATAGTCTTGCACCATTTGCAAATCCTGCATTCCCTCCGTCCTGGATGGTGGAAGTGTTCAGACAAGAGAAAGCTAGTCACCTCTTGCTTTTCCCTGCCACCACGCAAGAAGAGATGAGAAGCTAGGGCTGTCCTCCAGCAACATCTCAACATCTTCAAAGTGCGCCACTACAGACACCCGTAAAACGATCGTAGTTACTTGGAAGGACTTGGATAGAGTGAGTGAAGGGAAACAGTTTGCAATGACAGGAGGGTTGGAAGTCTGGGGGAGACAGCTTTAACGTAACTGAAAACTGAAGCAGAGAGAGGGGGTGAAGGGAATTGTTTTTTTTAAACACAGTCAGTTATTGCGATCTCTAACGTACAGAACTCGAGAAGCAGATTTGGCAACAGTGGGGAAGGAAATATCAGGGAAGATGATTGGAAGCATCGTGTTGGCGTCAGTCCTGCATCCATCCTTTCAGCTCCCTGCCAAGCCCCCTCTATACAAGTGCCCCGCTAACTGCTCCATCACTAAGCCTTTCCCTGATTCCCTTCAGACAGTGACTAGTGAACCTGCTCCCGACCTGGGCAGTCCTTTCAACACCTTACCGTGTTGAAAAATAAAAGACAGCACTTTTTGTGAAACATTCTGACACGTTTGCGCTCCCTGTGGGGGACAGAACGTCCTCTCTCACCCAACGCTCGAAATGGCTTCTCTCCATCCACCTATCAACACTCCCTCAGGATTAGAAACGGTCCAGTCAGATTGAACTGTGATTCCCCCCCACATTAGGAGCTGTTTGGTTGGGGGGGGGTGGGGGGAAGGAGAGGGTGGGGGAGGGGTGGTGGCACGCGGTGGTCCCAAGACCCACTCTTTACCTTGGGATCTTCCTGCCCGGCCACTGCTCTGCCGGTGGATATCGCAGTTGTTGTAGATGGTCTCCGTCTCCCTGTGGTCCTGGAGAATATGGAAGTTGGTGTACGTTGGCTCATGAGGCATAGTCTCTGACATGGCAAGGACCTGGCCAACTGAGTCTGCCCTTTCTAGCGAGGTGCTCCAATTGAGCTCAGGGTACAAGTGGGCAGGACCTTCAATGTCTGCTTCGTGCATCATGCTGCGCTCCGAACGCAGGTTTTCTAAGAGATATTATCTCCTGCACTTCCTGTGATTCGCTTATCTTAGTGAGTACCAGCAAAAAAAGGACTGTTATCAGAAATGATCTCTGCTTTACAGTTTTACCCTTACTCATTCGCTTTATATTCCTCAACATGGGGAGCAGTGGGCTGGGGAGGAGATGTTTGAGCTCAGAGAGTTTTGTCAGTTTTTTCCTGGATGTGAGTAAGAGAAAGGCCCATTGCATCAAGCTTCCCCAGCAGCTTCCTTCCAATCTCAGACTGGCTTGTTCTAGTGGAGGAGGCAGTCTGACCTTTGGAAAGCATTTATCACAGCCAGTGAGTGGGCTTCACGCACGCGCACACACACAGACACACACACGGAGGCACACACACACATACACACACAGACATAACACACACAGACACGCAGACACAGGCACACACACAAACACTCACACACACAGACATAACACACAAACACACAGACACAGGCACACATACACACACACACACACAAACACACATACACACACAAACACACACAAAGACATAACACATACACACACAGAGACATAACACACACACACACACAAACACTCACACACACAGACATAACACACACAGACACAGGCACACATACACACACACATACACACACAAACACACACACAGACATAACACACACAAACACTCACACACACAGACATAGCACACACAAACACACAGACACAGGCACACATACACACACACACGTACACACAGAGACACACACAAACACACACACAGACATAACACACACAAAGACACACACACAGACACACACAGTCACACAAACACTCACACACAGACATAACACACACAAAGACATACACACAGACACAAACACTCACACACAGACATAACACACATAAACACTCACACACACAGACATAACACACACAAAAACACAGACATAGGCACACATACACACACAAATACACACACAAACACACACACAGACATAACACACGCACTCACACACACAGACATAACACACAAACACACAGACACAGGCACACATACACACACACATGCACACACAGAGACACACACAAACACACACACAGACATAACACACACAAAGACACACACACAGACACACACAGTCACACAAACACTCACACACAGACATAACACACACAAACACACACACAGAGATAACACACAAGCACACAGACACAGACACACATACACACACATACATACACAGAGACACACACAAACACTCACACACAGACATAACACACACAAACACTCAGACACAGACACACATACATACAGACACACATATACAGGGACACACACAAACATACACACACAGACATAACACACACAAACACACAGACGCAGACACACATACACACACAAACACACACACACAGACACAACACACATGCACACACACATGCACATGCGCACAGACACACGCACACACACAGACACACATGCACACACACACTCACATGCACAGACACACACAGTCACACACAGAGACACATACACATGCACACACACAGAGACACACATGCACACACCTGCACGTGCACGCATGCACACACATAATTCAATTGCTCTCGAGTCAAGTGAGATTTCAATCCCACGTCCAACTCCCAATGAACGCAGCATAGCTCAAAACCTGGTACTGCATGGCTCCCACCAACTGAATCCCAACGCAGAATGAGTCGATTCGGCCTATCACCTCTATGCTGGCTGTCGGAGAGAGGGACCCGATTAGCCGCATCCTTCCTGGCCTTTCCCCAGTCTGGCCTTGTTCAACATGTCCCTGTCCAATTCACGTTTGGAAGCTGAACCTGTCTCCATGACTGAGTTCATTCCAAAGCAGAACAGCTCACGATTTATTTCCCCTGTGGTTCTTTTACGAACTAACCATAACTGTTTGTCTGCACCAGGATCAGCTTCCCCTCATTTACCCGATCGAAACAGTCAATGTTTCTTAACCCCTTACCTTCTCCTTCAAGGAGAATGGTTCCAATTGCTTAACAGCTGTCCCTCCTCAATCAATTACTTCATTCGTTACTTCTCTTCTCACCCTGTGAAAGACAGGGTCCATGGTGAGGTGGTCAGCAGGTGGCCAGCGAGGAACCTCTCAACATCAAGACCCAACCATCCCATTGTCCAAGCAAGTGTTGAGTAGTGAGATCGGTTACTCATTGGTGAGCGGTGAGATGCCTAGTTCCAAGGATAATCACCTACTAAAAGTTTGGTTCTTGCTTAGTCTCCCTTCATTGGTATGCAATCACCCAACCTCCCAACTGCCAGTTAGAAACTAAACATTGACAACCCCTGGCATGACCATCTGAGCGGGTACTTGGTGACTACAGTTCATCCTCCATCTTGGACACCCAGCATCACGTCACAGGGCACACTCTGTGTGCAATAGGGGCACGTAACCCATGTCCACAGACATTGACATTGAGATGTACCGGCCTCACCCCTTTATCCTGGCACATACCAATCCATGCATAGTACGTTCTGTGCTTTGGAGCAGCCTGGGATCTCTCACTATAACTACACAGAGGGACAGACGCTGTGCTCAGAGGGTCTCAGCACTCCCTCACTCACTGTCCACTCAACCTCTGTCATGAATGTTGGCATTTTGCCCAATCAGTTGCATCCCTGCCTTGCTGTTTAGTGCAAGCAGATAGTGATGGTTGTCTCAGCCAAGGGCGTGGGCGCCATGTCGTACAGTACTGTGCCCCATCAATCCCACACCCGGCCCAAGTCCCAGCAGGACAGGACAAACAGATTATACCTGCTTCAGCCAAATGACCCTCTCTCAACGCGGAAAGATGTAGCCCTCTCGGATGGAGAGGCCATCACTTCGGGAGGTGGGAAGGCAGGGTGTACAACTAATCAGAGGCATCATGTGATGAAAGAGCTGGGGTGGTCAGGGTCAGGGGCTCCTGGGACAGAGCCACGATCAGTCCTACACACCCAGCACAAACCATCAGGGGACCTCCAGGTCTCCACTTGGGGATGGGGAGGGGGTGGGGGAGATGGGTCAGGTCACCCCAAAGCCTTGCAGTAAGCCCCAGAGGGGGCAGATGGGTCAAAGAGCTGGCGTGATGGATGCTGAACAGCAGGGGGAGCAGGAGTGGTTATCTGAGGAGGGAGAGCAGAGCGTTAGGCAGGAGAGACCTCACCGTCAGAGAGAGAGTACAATGGGATGGGCTACTCCAACACCACCAGAGGCTGATGGACACTCAGCTCCAGGCCAGAGGGTCTCTCACACATGGACATGGCGAGCAGGCGCTATCCAGTGACAGCAGCTTCCGATGGCTGGCCTTTGTTGTTGCTGAATACACGTGAGTGGATTGAAATATTATAAAGACCGCCTGTATATGAGAAGATGCTGGGCTATTGTGGTCATTGGATAAAACATAACACTGACCCAGAGATAAACACAGACCCAGAGACAACCCAGAGAAAAACACTGACACAGAGATACACACTGACCGAGAGATAAACACAGACCCAGAGATAAACACTGACCGAGAGATAAACACTGACCCAGAGATACACACTGACCCAGAGATAAACACTGACCCAGAGATACACACTGACCCAGAGACAACCCAGAGAAAAACACTGAGCAAGAGATAAACACTGACCGAGAGATAAACACTGACACAGAGATAAACACTGATCCAGAGATAAACACCGACTAAGAGATACACACTGACCCAGAGATAAACACTGACCGAGAGATAAACACTGACTGAGAGATAAACACTGACACAGAGATAAACACTGACCGAGAGATAAACACTGACCCAGAGATAAACACTGACCCAGAGATAAACACTGACTGAGAGTACACACTGACCCAGAGATAAACACTGACCGAAAGATAAACACTGACTGAGAGTACACACTGACCCAGAGGTACACACTGACCCAGAGATAAACACTGACCCAGAGATACACACTGACCCAGAGATAAACACTGACTGAGAGTACACACTGACCCAGAGGTACACACTGACCCAGAGATAAACACTGACCCAGAGATACACACTGACCCAGAGATAAACACTGACTGAGAGTACACACTGACCCAGAGGTACACACTGACCCAGAGATAAATACTGACCCAGAGATACACACTGACCCAGAGATAAACACTGACTGAGAGTACACACTGACCCAGAGATAAACACTGACCCAGAGATACACACTGACCCAGAGATACACACTGACCCAGAGATAAACACTGACCCAGAGATAAACACAGGCCCAGAGATAAACACTGACCCAGAGATAAACACTGACCCAGAGATACACACTGACCCAAAGATAAACACTGACTGAGAGTACACACTGACCCAGAGATAAACACTGACTGAGAGTACACACTGACCCAGAGGTACACACTGACCCAGAGATAAACACTGACCCAGAGATACACACTGACCCAGAGATAAACACTGACTGAGAGTACACACTGACCCAGAGATAAACACTGACCCAGAGATAAACACAGGCCCAGAGATAAACACTGACCCAGAGATAAACACTGACTGAGAGTACACACTGACTGAGAGATACGCACTGACTGAGAGATACACACTGACACAGAGATAAACACTGACCCAGAGATAAACACTGACTGAGAGATACAGACTGACCCAGAGATAAACACTGACCCAGGGATACACACTAACCCAGGGATACACACTGACCCAGAGATAAACACTGACCCAGAGATACACTCTGACACAGAGATAAACACAGATCCAGAGATAAACACTGACCCAGAGATACACACTGACCCAGAGATAAACACTGACTGAGAGATACACACTGACCCAGAGATAAACACTGACTGAGAGTACACACTGACCCAGAGGTACACACTGACCCAGAGATAAACACTGACCCAGAGATACACACTGACCCAGAGATAAACACTGACTGAGAGTACACACTGACCCAGAGATAAACACTGACCCAGAGATAAACACAGGCCCAGAGATAAACACTGACCCAGAGATAAACACTGACTGAGAGTACACACTGACCCAGAGGTACACACTGACCCAGAGATAAACACTGACCCAGAGATACACACTGACCCAGAGATAAACACTGACTGAGAGTACACACTGACCCAGAGATAAACACTGACCCAGAGATAAACACAGGCCCAGAGATAAACACTGACCCAGAGATAAACACTGACTGAGAGTACACACTGACTGAGAGATACACACTGACACAGAGATAAACACTGACCCAGAGATAAACACTGACTGAGAGATACAGACTGACCCAGAGATAAACACTGACCCAGAGATAAACACTGACTGAGAGATACAGACTGACCCAGAGATAAACACTGACCCAGGGATACACACTAACCCAGGGATACACACTGACCCAGAGATAAACACTGACCCAGAGATAAATACTGACTGAGAGTACACACTGACTGAGAGATACACACTGATCCAGAGATAAACACTAACCCAGAGATACACACTGACCCAGAGATAAACACTGATCCAGAGATAAACACAGACCCAGAGATACACACTGACCCAGAGATTCACACTGACTGAGAGGTAGTTGGAAGGTAAGATGAATTGGTCAGGTGAGTTGTGTGGCCCGTTGTGATAACAGCGATACATAGGCAAGTGTCCAGTTGTCCTTGCAATGAAGTGTTCAGCTGTGTACCATGAGAAGCACGAGATTATACTCGCTCTCCCACTAGATATTCAGTGACGGGTAACCCTGACCTTCAATACTGACTCGGTGCATGGCTGCAGTTCAAAGATGGCGCCGGTGCCAGGGATCCTGGGAGATTCTGGTGGTGGGTGGGACTACAGGATAAGCTTGCTGCTGTGGTGGTGTGGCACAATTGAGACATTAGTGTGTGAAAACTCACTAGGCCATGAAGAGAGAAACCTTCCATGAAACAAAATGGCACTTAGCCATCCTCTGGTTGGTTTCAGTCCAATCGTTTGCCCTTTCCATCCTTCAGTTGTACTCCTTTAAAGCACAATTTGAGTTCAGGCCCGTGGTTGTCACGTTAACCTCACTCCTGACCTCGTTGCCCTCACTCTTTGGGGACTCTGCACGACCTTTGAGCAGAGTTGAGGATTTCATCTGCCTCTCATTTGTTAAACGAGGATTTGTCATCATTGGAATCTCGTTCCAACATTCACTCAGTTCCAAAGTCCATGGGGCATTGAAATTCATTGATGAGTCAAAGGCATTGGGCAGGGTGTCCACCAGATCAGAGTTAACACAGCCAGGGGTAAGGTGTCTGATGAGAACATTGTCTACAATCACATTGACACACAGTGAAAGGGAGAGGGTCCCATTCCTGTAGGACTGGTGATTAGATTAGACTACTCACAGTGTGGAAACAAGCCGTTCGGCCCAACAAGTCCACACCGACCCGCCAAAGCGCAACTCACCCAGACCCATTCATTTACCCCTTCACCTAACACTAAGGACAATTTAGCATGGCCAATTCACACACACACACACATACATACACACACGCACACATACATACACACGCACACATACCCGCGCACACATACTCGCACACACATACACACTCGCGCGCACACACACACTCTCACACACTGACACTTACACACAGACACACGCACCACACATACACATACTCACACACTCACACACATACACATACACATACACATACACACACTGCCACGCACACACACGTACTCACAGTGTGGAAACAGGCCCTTCGGCCCAACAAGTCCACACTGACCCACCGAAGCGCAACTCACCCAGACCCATTCATTTACCCCTTCACCTAACACTACGGGCAATTCACCTAACCTGCACATTTTTGGACTGTGGGAGGAAACCGGAGCACCCGGAGGAAACCCACGCAGACACGGGGATAACGTGCAAACTCCACACAGAGAGAAGCCTGAGGCGGGAATTGAACCCGGGTCTCTGACGCTGTGAGGCAGCAGTGCTAACCACTGTGCCACCATGCCGTCCATGCACAACCCCAGTATGTTTACACCACCTGAGGTGGGAAGATCCAACCCAGGCGGGTAGACTTTATTAGGCAGGGGCATTAAAGTGGAGCGATGATTCAGAACAGCCCATGATCCAAAAGAAGAATGGAACAGACTCAAAGGGCTGAATGGACTCCTCTTGGTCCTTTACTATTCCCTAACTTCAGGGGGGAGAAAAAAGTCCCGCTCTATAATCGCCTCAATCCTTCCTTTCAGAATATTAAACATGTGCAATGTGGATAATCATAGAATCCCTACAGTGTAGAAGCAGGCCATTCAGCCCATCAACTCCACACTGACCCACCAAAAAGCATCACACCCAGCCACCTACCCCGCCTCCCACATCTGTAGCCTTACCTTCCCCATGGCTAATCCACCTCGACGGCAAATCCCTTGACACTACGGAGCAATTGAGTGTGGCCAATCCACCTAAACTGCATAACCTTTGGACTGTAAGACAAAATCAAGGACGAAACCCAGAGGCCCTTTGATGAAGCCCCACACAGACACGGGGAGAATGTGCAAACTCCACACACAGACAGTCACCTGAGGCTGGAATCGAACGTGGGTCTGTGGTGCTGTGAGGCAGCAGTGCTAACCACTGAGCCACCATGCTATCCCTAAAAGGAAGAGAGGAACAGTATTGGAGAAAGAAGATAATTTGAGGGGGAGAGAGTTCCAACATTAGATGCTGAACTTTAACATGAATCCGGTCATGTATGAGAGACATGGAATAATATTCCCAGACGTAGGACAGGAATTCCACTCAAGACTTACCTGTGATTGGATCTTCTGGGATCCATTAAAATTTCAGACCATGACCAAAGACATAAACAGACATTGAGTCTTTTGTTTTGATAACCAACTGGCAGCGTCAAGACCAATATAGTTTTTTGATCAGCCGAATGTACAGAAGAAACTTTGCAGAGTCAAACATTAACTGTACAATCATCACCATTTATTAACAGTTTGAGATGTCCCTCATGACGCCAAACAGAGTTTCCGACAACCCCACAGCCGGAATGGTGAGGGAGACATGGACAGTTTCTGCTTGCTCTTCCTCATGAGATGGTGGTCACACACTGCTTCCTCAGCAAATAGCGGCTCATGGCGTGGGTGACTTTCCCAAAGCAGTGTCTCACATCGACACACTTTGGTGAAGAACCCTTTCCTAATTGTCTGAAGCAAGAGAATGAGTGATGCTCGACCTGCTGAGTAATTGGGGACTTTTGTGCCAAGTGTGAAAATCAAACTTATCTACATCTGCTCTCCAGTGGCTCCTGTACCTGGGAGCCCTGAACAAACCTCAGTTTGGTACGCGGTCCCGGTGTGACTCTATCTCTCCCTTCCTCCGATAACCTGCTGTTGAAACCCTTTGGCACAACCTTTTATACCTCTCACCTTGACTATTGCAATGGCTGGTCTTCCAACCTCTGTGAATGTAAGCCGATCCGAAACTTAGCAAACCCCATCTCCCATTGCGTCAATCCCACGATGCCCATGAACGTCGATCTACACTGGCTCTCAGCCCAATTATGCCTCAATTTTGATGCCTCCTTCTGGTCTTTAAATCCTTCCATTGCCTTCATCCTTCCTGCCCCAAAACCTGCTGCAGATCCACAGAACTCTTGCCCAGTGCAGATTCACCCCCCTCCAACCCCCTGGCCCCCTGCATCAGCGGCTGTGCCTTCAGACTCTGAGACCCGGATCTACCCTCACTCCCCCACCCCGATAATAACTTCATCGAACAGCAGTCAAAGGGCTGAATGGTCTAATCTTGTTTCAGCGTTCTCTTCTCCACCTCTCTCTGTCTCGAAAGATTCTCATTAAAAGTTAACCATTTTTAGCCTCCGTGATCTACGTACATGACAATTTCTCTCTGATAATGCTCTTGCAAACTTCCTTGGAATATTTTGCGACATTAGGGATGCCAAATAGATGAAAATTAGTGCTGCCGTGTTGTAACCAAGAATGAGATTGTATATCATATAAACTAGGATTTGAAACTGATCCTTAAGACATATTATAAGATGAACAAGTGAACCAGATGGGTCTTTCTGACAATCAGCAATGGAACCCTAGTCATCATTTGACTCTTAATTCTACATTGACATCGCATTTACTTGCTAGAACAGCGCAGACAAACACAGAATCTTCCATTTCACGATCAAGCTATGAAGCATTCGATTCTGCTGATATTTTACCACACGGAGCTCATACTTTTATACAAACGTACAGAAATGTTACATTGTGCTGTTCACAAAATGTTCCCTTTGATACCAAAATGTCACCCCCTCCGCAGGCAGAATCTCCCCAGTTTGATCTCTGTGAGGTACAGCTAAATGTCACTGGGTCGATATATCCCGAACTGATGTACCCACACCACGTGGAGCGCAGCGGGTTCAGGAAGGCAGCTCACTGCCACTTCCTCCAGGAAAATCAGCGTTGGGCAAGAAACACTGGTCTACACAAACACATCCCAAGAATAAAAAAAAACATTTTTTTTCTCTAAAAGGATCTCTCTTTGGAGCAAGATGTAATGCACACATGAGAGACCTGGTGGAGTTTTTTGCTTCGATTTGTCAATATAAGGCAGTGCCCACCAGGGGAGTAACTGGATAAAGCAGAGTGACTTTGTTCTTTATAACGGAGCTCTGGAAATATGCAGGAAATACAGGGGAGAACTTAAGATACAACACCATAATCTAAACATGGAAACAATCGCTTCAATGGGACTCAATGGTTCCAACTTTGTACGTTCCTTGAATGAGACCTTCTGGTTAGACTGATGGGGTGAGATAAAGTGGGATTTCTTTGCATTCAGTCATTAGATGAGGGTGTCGCTAGTTGGGCCCAGCATTTATTGCCCATCCCTAATTGCCCAGAAGGCAGTTAAGAGTCAATCACTTTGCTGTGGGTCTGGAGTCACATGGAGGCCCGACCAGGTAAGGACATTAGTGACCCAGATGGGTTTTTCCAGCAATCAAGAATGGATTTATGGTCATCATTAGACTCTTAGTTCCAGATTTTTATTGAATTCAAATTCCGTCATCAGGTGTGTCCGGGTTTGAACCTGGGTCCCCAGAACATTACCTCATGAGAAGGCATATTTGGAACAAAATGGGCCAAATGGCCTGTGTCTGTGTGGTACCCTCCATATCATTTCACAACTGGGTTGAGTCAAAAACCTGCCATCTCTGTGCCCTCCACCCTATCCTTGCCCTGCCATTCATGATGGGGTCGACAATAATGTCAACATGTTGAGTGGGTGCCAGTCACTATGTCTGTTAGACTTCAGACCCAATCCTCTGGTACCAAGAAGATGAACAGCAACGTCAAAAGTTACATTAGTGCAGGAATGGAAGGAGGAGGATGACATTTCCCAGCTCGTGCTGATCTGTGGGGGGCTAGAGGGAGGAGAAACACAATTCTGAAAGGGTCGGTGGCGGTTCCTAGCAACCGTCGATCTCCACTTGACCGTTCTCCACAACCTGGACCTCGACAGGGGCAGGAGGTGTCTTGGGGTTGGCCTGGGGTGCAGGATTCGGTTCGGATGGAGCCTTGGGTGTGGAGCTGGACGGGGCGACGTGGTTGGAGTTTGTTGGTTTGTGACTGTCCCTCAGCCCCTTGATGGAGAGCAGCAATTCCTTATGGTCTTCTTGCAGCGCAGTGAAGCGACTTTCCTGTGGTCAAACATCGAGAGACAGCGGTTAAAGGCAGGGATGACAAGGCCATCATTAAACCACACAAAGTGAGCCAAGAAATGGAGCCATATTTAGGGCTGAATCTATGTTTAGAATGCCCATCCTGATTTCCCTAACATCTTCTGCCCTCTTTTCGAACCAGGCTTTGTAAGTAGATTAACATTGCATGACTTGCCTGGATAACCAATCTTATAGATTGGGAGCCCACAATGACACAGAGCAGAAGGACAACATACAATCGAGCAATAGACAATAGACAATAGGTGCAGGAGTAGGCCATTCTGCCTTCGAGCCTGCGCCACCATTCAATATGATCATGGCTGATCATCCTTAATCAATAGCCTGTTCCTGCCTTATCTCCATAACCCTTGATTCCACTATCTTGAGAGCTCTATCCAACTCTTTCTTAAATGAATCCAGAGACTGGGCCTCCACTGCCCTCTGGGGCAGAGCATTCCACACAGCCACCACTCTCTGGGTGAAGAAGTTTCTCCTAATCTCTGTCCTAAATGGTCTACCCCGTATTTTTAAGCTGTGTCCTCTGGTTCGGCACTCACCCATCAGCGGAAACATGTTTCCTGCTGCCCGAGTGTCCAATCTTTTAATAATCTTATATGTCTCAAATAGATCCCCTCTCAGTCTTCTAAACTCAAGGGTATACAAGCCCAGTCGCGCTCCAGTCTTTCAGTGTAAAGTAATCCCTCCATTCCAGGAATTGACCTCGTGAACCTACGCTGCACTCCCTCAATAGCCAGAATGTCTTTCCTCAAATTTGGAGACCAGAACTGCACACAATACTCCAGGTGTGGTCTCACCAGGGCCCTGTACAGCTGCAGAAGAACCTCTTTGCTTCTATACTCAATCCCTCTTGTTATGAAGGCCAGCATGCTATTAGCCTTCTTCACTACCTGCTGTACCTGCATGTTTACCTTCATTGACTGGTGTACAAGAACACCCAGATCTCTCTGTACTGCCCCTTTACCTAAATTGATTCCATTTAGGCAGTAATCTGCCTTCCTGTTCTTGCCACCAAAGTGGATAACCATACATTTATCCACATTAAACTGCATCTGCCATGCAGCTGACCACTCACCTAACTTGTCCAGGTCACCCTGTAATCTCCTAACACCCTCCTCACATTTCACCCTGCCACCCAGCTTAGTATCATCAACAAATTTGCTAAGTTATTACTAATACCATCTTCTATATCACTAATACATATTGTAAAAAGCTGCGGTCCCAGTACAGATCCCTGCGGTACCCCACTGGTCACTGCCTGCCATTCCGAAATGGAGCTGTTTATCACTACTCTTTGTTTCCTATCAGCCAACCAACTTTCAATCCAAGTTAGTACTTTGCCCCCAATACCATGTGCCCTAATTTTGCTCACTAACCTCCTATGTGGGACTTTATCAAAAGCTTTCTGAAAGTCCAGGTACACTACATCTACTGGATCTCCCTTGTCCATCTTCAGAGTTACATCCTCAAAAAATTCCAGAAGATTAGTCAAGCATGATTTCCCCTTCATAAATCCATGCTGACTCTGACCTATCCTGTTACTACTATCCAGATGTGCCGTAATTTCATCCTTTATAATAGACTCCAGCGTCTTTCCCACCATTGAGGTCAGACTAACTGGTCTATAATTTCCTGCTTTCTCTCTCCCACCTTTCTTAAAAAGTGGTACAACATTAACCACTCTCCAATCCTCAGGAACTGATCCCGAATCTATCGAACTCTGGAAAATCATCACCAACGCATCCACGGTTTCCCGAGCCACTTCCTTCAGTTCCCTGGGATGTAGACCATCAGGCCCCGGGGACTTATCAATCTACAGACCTAACAGTCTCTCCAACACCAATTCCTGGCAAATATAAATTCCCTTCAGTTCAGGTCCTTCAGCCACTGTTACCTCAGGGAGATTGCTTGTGTCTTCCCCAGTGAACACAGATCTGAAGTACCAATTCAATTCTTCTGCCATTTCTTTGTTCCCCGTAATATATTCCTCTGTTTCTGTCTTCAAGGACCCAATTTTAGTCTTAAACATTTCTTTGCCTTTCACATATCTCAAAAAGCTTTTACTATCCTCCCTTATATTATTGGCCAGTTTACCTTCGTACCTCATTTTTTCTCTGCGTATTTCCTTCTTAGTAATCCTCTGTTGTTCTTTAAAAGCTTCCCAGTCCCCCGTTTTCCCACTTATCTTTGCTATGTTATACTTTTTCTCTTTTAACTTTATATTTTTCTTAACTTCCCTCATCAGCCACGGCCACCCATGCCTCCTCCTAGGATCTTTCTTCTTTTTTGGAATGAACTGATCCTGCATCTTCCGCATTATACCCAGAAATATCCGCCATTGTTCCTCCACTGTCATCCCTGCTAAGGTATTGCACCATTGAACTTTGGCCAGCTCCTCCCTCATAGCTCCGTAGTTCCCTTTATTCAACAGAAATATTGTCACTTCCGAGTGTACCCTCTCCCTCTCAAATTGCAGATTGAAGCTTATTGTATTATGGTCACTACTTCCCAATGGCTCCTTCACTTCGAGGTCCCTGATCAATTCTGGTTCATTACACAATACCAGATCCAGAATTGCCTTCTCCCTGGTCTGCTCCAGCACCAGCTGCTCTAAGAATCCATCTCGGAGGCACTCCACAAAGTCTCTTTCTTGAGGTCCAATACCATCCTGATTCTCCCAGTCTACCTGCATGTTGAAATCCCCCATAACAACTGTAGTAACATCTTTGCGACAGGCCAATTTCAGCTCCTGATTCAACTTACATCCGACATCCAGACTACTGTTTGGGGGCCTGTAGATAACTCCCAAGAGGGTCTTTTTACCCTTAGTATTTCACAGCTCTATCCACACTGACTCTACATCCCCTGATTCTAGGTCCACCCGCACAAGGGACTGAATATCATCCCTTACCAACATGGCCACCCCACCCCCTCTGCCCGTCAGTCTGTCCTTACGATAGCACGTATAGCCTTGAATATACATTTCCCCGGCCCTGTCCACTTGAAGCCACATCTCAGTTATCCCCACAATATCGTATCTGCCAATTTCCAAAAAAGCCTCAATACTGTACCAACCCTTTCACTTAGTTTCCTTCTTCAGCCCTTTCCCCAAGGGACGAGCAGTTGAGATACTGGTTAGACTAAGAATAGATATAAAGGTGATGCTAGTCACATGGGTGGCATGGTGGCTCAGTGGTTAGCACTGAGTTCGATTCGACCCTTGGGTCACTGTCTGTGTGGAGTTTGCACATTCTCCTCCCACAGTCCAAAGATGTGGATGCTTTGGAGAGGGTTCAGAGGAGGTTTACCAGGATGCTACCTAGACTGGAGGGCTTATTTTATGAGGAGAGGTTGACTGGGCTCGGACTTTTCTCATTGGAGAAAAGAAGGAGGAGAGGGGACCTAATTGAGATATACAAGACAATGAGAGGCATAGATAGAGTCGATAGCCAGGGACTATTTCCCAGGGCAGAAATGGCTAACACGAGGGGTTATAGTTTCAAGCAGTTTGGAGGAAAGAATAGAGGGGATCACAGAGAGTTGTGAGAGCATGGAATGCGTTGCCAGCAGCAGTTGTGGAGGCAGGGTCATTGGGGACATTTGAGAGGCTCCTGGACATGCATATGGTCACAGAAATTTGAGGGTCAGTGGTGGGCAACATCGTGGGCTGAAGGGCCTGCTCTGTGCTGTACTGTTCTATGTTCTATGTTCTATGTGCATAATAGGGTGGATTGGCCATGCTAAATTGTCCATAGTGTCCAGGGATTGCAAGTTACGCGGATTATTTTTGGGAAATGCAAGGTTATAGGGAGGGAGGGAAGCTCTTTAGAAGGTCAGTGTGGATTCGATGGGTTGAATGGCCTGCTTCTGCACTGTAGGGACTCTATGACATTAGCAGAAAAAGGCAGGCACAGGGTAGATTCAGTGTAATGGAGTAAGTGTAGACGTTGTAAGAAATAAAATGGAGGAGTAGCAGAATCTAAAAGTTGAGGAGGAGTCTCCGGTCTACTTTGTCAAAGGTGGAGTGACCAGGGAGCTTGTAGAATCATATAGCACAGAAACAGACCCTTCAGTCCAACTCATCCACGCTAATTAAGTTTCCCAAACTAAACTCGTCCCACTTCCCTGTATTTGGCCCATATCCCTCTAAACTTTTCCCAAGTGTCCTTTAAACATTGTAACTGTACCTGCATCTACCACTTCCTCTGGCAGTTCATTCCACACACAAACCACCCTCAGGGTGAAAATGTTACCTCCCAGGTCCCTTTTAAGTCTTTCTCCTCTCACCTTAAAAATATACCCCCTAAGGTTTGAACGCATCCACCCTAGAGAAAAGACCTTTGCTATTCACCTTACCCATGCCCCTCACGATTTTATACGCCTCTGTAAGGTCACCCCTCACACTCCTACACACCAGTGAAACAATCCCAGCCTTTCCCTATAACTCAAACCCTCCATTCCAGGCAACATCCAGGTCAATCTTTTCTGAACCCTCTCCAATGTAATAACATTCTTCCTCTAGCAGGGTGAGCTCTGTAATCCAAGCTGTAGACACCTGGGATCAGGCAAATCTCCTAAAAAGGTGTAGGGGCATTCCTAAATAGGTAATCAGGAGGTTTAGATTAGATTGCCTACAGTGTGGAAGCAGGCCCTTCGGCCCAACCAGCCCTCTAGGGGGGGTAACCCACCCAGACCCATTTCCCTAACACTACGGGCAATTTAGCATGGCCAATTCACCCTAACCTGCGCATCTTTGGACTGTGGGAGGCAACCGGAGCACCCAGAGGAAACCCACGCAGACACGAGGAGAATGTACAAACTCCACACAGTCAGTTGTCCAAGGCGGGAATTGAACCTTGGACCCTGGTGCTGTGAGGGAGCAGTGCTAACCACTGTTCCACCATGAAATAACGATGGCAGGTAAGGTTAAACATAATCCAAAGAGATTCTATAAGTACATTAAGAGCTAAAGATAATCCATGGAGAGAGAATAGGGCCTCTTAAAGATCAACGAGATAGTTTATGTGTGGAACAACAGGAGATAGGAGAGATATGAAATGGTTATGTGTATGAGGGGGAAGGGCAGTTAGGAATAGGGACACTGAGCAAGAAAAACAAGCGACTAAGAAGATTGTCAAGGCACTGGAGAGGGGACGGAGAGGGTCCAGCAGCCCAGGGATGTAGGAATCCGGATATGTGCAGAGATTGGGAAAAATGTGATGGTTCTCCCAGGAGCAGAGGGGGTTAAGGCGAAATCTAACAGAGGTGACCGGGAAATGGGGCCGGGTGTGGGGGGGGGGGGGGGGGGGGGAGGTGAGAAACTGGTTCCTCTGATAACCAGAGGTCACCAGTTGTAATGGATTGGTTAGAAACCTAAAGGGGGAGCAAGGAGGAATGGTTTCAGACAGGGGAGGAGCGATGAGATATGGAGCTCACCTGAAAGCAGGGCTATGCTGGATTTTGGGATTACATTAGAGCACTCCAAAAAGTGGGCAAGCTCACAAAGAACAGTTTGGCAGATAATACTCACCAAAGACTCAATCTTCTGCTGGTTCTGAGCAGCAACCTCGAACCTTTCAATGTCCTTCTTCCTCTCCTCTTCAACTGCTTCCAATCTGGAACATTTGGGGAACATTTTCACATCAGGGTCAGGTCAGGACAATGAGAACACATGTAATGGCGGGTGAATGGAAATAGGAGAGAAAGGTCGAGAGTGAGAGTGAAAATAAAGGCGAGGGAGTAATCTGAGGAACAGAACACAGAGTTTGGCAGTACAGATTGCCAAGCTATAGAACATAGAACATAGAACATAGAAAAATACAACGCAGTACAGGCCCTTCGGCCCTCGATGTTGCGCCGACCCAAGCCCACCTAACCTACACTAGCCCACTATCCTCCATATGTCTATCCAATGCCCGTTTAAATGCCCATAAAGAGGGAGAGTCCACCACTGTTACTGGCAGGGCATTCCATGAACTCACGACTCGCTGAGTAAAGAATCTACCCCTAACATCTGTCCTATACCTACCACCCCTTAATTTAAAGCTATGCCCCCTCGTAATAGCTGACCCCAAAGGTGGAAAAAGGTTCTCATGGTCAACCCTATCTAAACCCCTAATCATCTTGTACACCTCTATCAAGTCAACCCTAAACCTCCTTATCTCCAATGAGAACAGCCCCAAGTGCCTCAGCCTTTCCTCATACGATCTTCCTACCATACCAGGCAACGTCCTGGTAAACCTCCTCTGCACCCGTTCCTGTGCCTCCACATCCTTCCTATAGTATGGCGACCAAAACTGCACACAATACGCCAGATGTGGCCGCACCAGAGTCTTATACAACTGCAACATGACCTCAGGACTCCGGAACTCAATTCCTCTCCCAATAAAGCCCAGTACACCATATGCCTTCTTCACAGCACTATTTACCTGGGTGGCAACTTTCAGAGATTGACGCACATATCCTCAATGGACATTCACTGTAATGAGATTGATGCATTGGGGGTCGCTGTTTCTAAAACGGAAATCTTTAAAATGTGTGCTGGCTGTAACACAATTACAGCATCAACACTTTAAGCGCTGTTTCTCAACCGTGATTTTTCTATAACTCGGGGATACACAAGAACGCAACCATCACATTCTAGAACTGACTGCTTTTAAAGTAGGAGAAAGTGAGAGCTGCAGACACTGGAGATCAGAGTCGTGAGTGTGGTACTGGAAAAGCACAGCAGGTCAGGCAGCGTCCAAGGACCAGGAGAGTTGACGTTTCAGGCATTAGCTCTTCATCAGGAATGCTCATTCCCCACGCAAACCACTCTCTGTGTAAAATAATTGCTTGTCATGTCCTTTTCCAATCTCTCTCCTTTCATCTTGATGCCCTCTAGTCTTGAACTCCCCCACCGTAGGGAAAAGATACCTGCCCTTCACCGTATCTAAACCTGTCATGATGTTACGAACTTCTACAAGGTCACCTGTCAGCCTCCGACGCTCCAGGGACAAAGGTCCCAGCCTGACCAGTCTCTCCTAATAACTCAAACCCTCCATACCCGCCAACATCCTGGTAAATCTCTTCTGAGCTCTCTCCAGCTCGATAATATCATTCCAGGACTGGACACAGTACTCCAGAGGAGGCCTCACTAACGTCCTGGACAATGTCAACTGAGTTGGACAATGAGCTTTTTAAGTACTAACCCGCCCTTACCTGGTGCTCAGGTCCTTAATTTGTTTGTCTTTTTCTTCCAGTTGGTTTTTCTGCCTCTCCTCGTTCTCCTGGAGGACTCTCTGAACGTGCTCATCAATGCGGCTCTGAAACTGCTTCAGTTCCTCGTTGATGGTCTGCACGTTTTCCTGGAGGTGTGAAATGTCTTGCTCATGCTGGGGAAGGGGATGGGAGGGAGGGAACAAGGGGAGATGTTATTAGCTTCTCGACAGGGATTTGAACATTTTGCATTTCTAGGCCAGCTGGGAATTCTGGGAGAGAGAGAGAGACATCAAACCTGGACTGGAGAATGTTGAAGGATTGAATCAAAGCTGACTACTGCCAACTCTAATGCCACTGCCCATTCCTCCCCTATCCATGGAAACGCTAACCACACAGTATTAGAGCCAGGATGGGGCAGGTCTACAGCACTGCGGGTAACGTCACTATCTCTGAGCTAGAAGCTGCGGATCCCTCGATGTGGACACAGAAGGTGAGTGGGTCTAACACGGCCAAAATTGGGAAAGATCCTAGGCCAAGCCATGGAACAGTGAGAAGGTGTGCTCTGCTCTCACACCCCTCAGCTCCAGACTACTCTCCACTGATCCCCAGCCTCGGGTGAACAAAACATAGAAATCAGCTGGATGTCTGAAAGAACTACAGATCACTGCATGTCAGGATGGACACTTGATGGAGCTAGC
This sequence comes from Hemiscyllium ocellatum, assembly GCF_020745735.1. Taxonomy (NCBI): domain Eukaryota; kingdom Metazoa; phylum Chordata; class Chondrichthyes; order Orectolobiformes; family Hemiscylliidae; genus Hemiscyllium; species Hemiscyllium ocellatum. Next base: position 4,920,407 of record NC_083445.1, on the reverse strand, counting down.
TGGAGGGTAGCCAATGCATTCTGGCAAGGAACTCTTGAATTGATATAGTGCCTTTCACAACCTCAGGAATCCCCAAAGTGCTTGACTTTGATCAGCCCTGAAACCAGCCCAGTGGTAAAGGTAGGAGCCAATCAAAGGTAGGTAGCTCATCAAAACCAAATGTCGGTTTCCAGCCTGATTACCTTCTCAAAGGGCTTGAAGTCTTGTCTTCCTCCCTCTGTCTGACAGGACCACTCCTCGTGTCCAGAGATGCGCTCCCATGGGACTTGGGATTTTCTGAATGAGTCAACGGGCATCAGGCGCGGGTTATGACCCTGTCACAGACACAGAGAGTTGGCTATTCAGACACATGCATTAACAATTCTCCCGATCTGCTCAAAACCAAACCCAGGAGTGAGGTTGGAGGGGGTGGGGGGGGCAATGGGTGGGCAAGAGAGTACACAGCATGAGGTCAATTCGGACAATAAAGGCCGAAAATTTGCATCAACCAATAGGAAGGTTTGTTTAGCCTCAGACATTGGTATGTTAGACTTGACTCTAGCCAATGGACAAAGAGTGAGCCAATGGCTCCATTCTGGATTGACACATGGAGACGTTCCATTGGTTGCTATTAATTGTAGATTTAGAAGGCCGCACTTTTGTTCTCTTCCAAATGCCTCATGGCTATGAAGACCTCTATCAACCCATTCCTCCTCACCGTCCCGTTTGGTCTTTCCCGACCGTCACAGCCTCTCTGTTGTGCCTTTGTCCCACCATCTGATGTTGAGTATTGTTTGAAGCCTCTACATTCTTGGTATGACCTGGGAGATCAGGGCAGTGCACAATGCTGCAGTTCTGCCAGGGAGCGACTCAGTGATGGAGAGAGACCAGGTAGGGTCAGGGCTGGTTTCCCTATAGTGGAGGGAGTGGGTGGGGAACCTGATTGAGGTGTCCACAGTTCTGAGGGTCACAGGCAGAGTAGATTGGGAGACACCTCTTCCCTTTCGAGGGTTCAATGACCGGGAGTTGTGGTGTGAAGGGCAGGGGCAGGAAGTTTTGGGGGAGAGGTTGAGGAAAAGATTTTTCGCTCAGAGGGTGGTGGGGAGCTGGAACTCACACATTAAAAGCAATGTCAGGAACCCTCAAGACATTTGGAATTTCTTGAAACGGGCACCACAGGAAGTCATGGAGACAGGCCAAATGCTGGCAGATGGGATTAAGGTTGATAGACACTTGATGACCAGTATAAAATCAATGGGCCGAAGGGCCTTTTACCACATTGTTATAAACTCTATGATGCTATGATCTAACCATGGTCCCGTGCAAGTTTAATACTGCATCCTTGGTTAGCAAATGTACTTCACTAGAAATATACCCCCTCCTCCCACCCCCATCTGGGGTATAGTGCTCCTGCGTCCCTCTTTACAGGAGTTTGGGGATCTGTTACATCTTCCTAGTGTTTCAGCATAAACTCAGTGGCATCGACGTGCACAGGGTAGCATTCAGAGATAGCCTCTGAGGAACAAGACCATTACCTGTATCCTGAGGCGTGGATTGCTCTGTGGGCAGGTGTGCGATGACTTTAGGGACTGGGTAACAGAGAGGGGAGTCTTGGTCAGGGTAGAGTAAGATCTGTCCGGCAGGTTTGTGAGTATGTCTTCCTTGGCATGCCCTTGCACTTTGGATACCGTTTCCAGCGTTGAGTGTTGCCGGGAGATGTTGGGTCGTTTGCGAGCTGGTGCACTCTGGGTCCGTTTCACCACAGACATTCCCTTGTCTTGTTTGCCATTACTCTTCACATGCTGCTGCTCCTCCTGTGCACACTTGTTCAGGCTTAGTAATGATGCACTCACTGTTTGGACATTCTTGGGAGCTACATAGACCGGCTTGTCGTCCCGGCAATACTCACTGGAAGGAAAGGTAGCGTGTGTAAGGACTGTGCAACGTACTGGCAACATCTTCATCTGGGATCCACCCTGAACCCTCCCACAGGGAAAAGGGCTGATATGGGTGGAGACACACAGACACACACACACACACACACAGATACAGACACACACACACATAGACACAGGCACACACAGACACAGACACACACAGATACACACACACACACACACACACAGACGCATACAGACATAGACACACACACACAGACACACACACAGACACAGATACACGCGCACACACACATACACACACAGATGCACACACGCACACACAGATACACGCACACAGACACACACATACATGCACGCACACATGCACACACACATACGCACACACAGATACACGCACACATGCACGCACACACACGCACACACACGCACACAGACACACACACATACAGACACAGACACACACATAGACACAGACTCACACAAATACACGCACACACAGACACACACACACAGACACAGACACAGATGCATACAGACACACACACAGACACAGATACACGCACAGATACACGCACACAGACACACACATACACACACGCACACATGCACACACATACGCACACACAGAAACACGCACGCACACATGCACGCACACACACACGCACACACGCACACACACACATGAACACATGCACATGCACACACGCGCACACACAAATGCGAATACAGACACACATACAAGCATGCACACAGACACACATGCGCACACGCATGCGCGCGCACACACATAAGCGCATGCACACGCACACATACATGCATGCACACACACGCACACACATGCACACACACACACCCGTACACACACGCGCGCACACACACAAGCGTGCACATAGACACACATGCACACACACATGCAAACACACGCACAGACGCACACGCACCTGCACACACGCACATACACGCACACACACACACGCACACACACGCACACACACACGCACACAAGCGCGCACACAGACACACACAAGCACGCAGAGACACACAAGTGCACGTGCACACACACACAAGCGCACACGTAGACACACAAAAACAAGCACAGACACACATGCACGTACATGCAAGCACACACGCACACATACACAGACACAAGCGTGCGCACACAGACACACAAACACTTACATGCATGTACACGTGCACACAAGCACACGTACACACACAGACACATGCAGACACACACACAGACACACGCACACATGCACTTGTACACAGACACACACACAGACACATACACACACAAACACATACACATGACAGAAAAAAACACACCCCTTTGGTCATTTTCCAAACTACACAGTAGCCAGCTAGATACTCAGTCCCCTATCCTGATATTGCAACATCCTATTGGGCGACATTCTTCAGTGAACCCTTTGACCCAATAATTCAATGGAAATATGCCACTAATCCCCTTACATCACCTTCAGAACACACCTCCTGACCCTGCATTCGATTTTGTTTGACTTCTCAATTTTACTCATGACCAATTATAGACCAGACATAGGGGAGACAATGTGCTCGTGGTATTATCGCTGGATTATTCATTCTGAAACTCAGTTAATGTTCTGGAGACCCAGGTTCCAATCCTGCTCTGGTAGCCAGTCGAATTGGAATTCAATAAAAAAAAATCCAAAATTAAGGGTCTAATGATGACCATAAAGCCATTGTCAATCTTTGGAAAAAGCCATCTGGTACTCTAACGTCCTCGAGGGATGGAAATTGCCATCCTTACTCGGTCTGGCCTACATGTGACTCCAGGCCAACAACAATGTGGCTGACTCCGAACTGCCCTCTGGAATGGGCAATAAATGCTGGGCTGGCTCGTGATACCCACACCCCACTTAAAAAAGACAACATTTGATCTTGATTTTACATCCTGATCCACCTGGTTCATGAGACAGGGAATGGGACTCCGAAAGAGAATACAGTTACACCCCTTGGAACGCTGATTCAGTTGAAATGTGCAAGATATGAAGGGAAGGAGATAAGACAGAAACTATTCCCAGTGGTCAGGCAGTTTTGAACAGCAAGATGGGAATCGACAATGAAAGCCAGAGTTTTCAGGAGGGAAGTTAAGAAACACCTCTCAAGGGGCAAGAGAACATTAAAACCTTCTTTTGCACACAGCAATGGACATTGGTTACATGGAAAGCTGGTGATGGGTAGAATCTTATCAACAAAACATGCTAAAGGGAGCTGGGGGGACAAAAGGTGTACTTGCTAAGCTGTGGATCAGCGACAGAAAGCTGTCGAGACCCAGCCACTGAGAGTCTCTGAGACTGAGATAGTGAGGTTTTTGATTAGTAAGGGGATGAGGAGGGTGGGAGAATGGGACTGAGACAAACATCAGACATGACTGAAAGGCAGAGCTGGTCCAGTGAGCCAAGTGGCCTTATGCGGCCCCCATATCTTGTCTTATCGATCGAAATTGAAGGTTGGAACCTGTTTGAGGGGCTGAATGGTCTGTTCCTGCTATTGGTCCCTGTACTTGACAAGCTTGTTGGAATTACTCTTCTGAAATCACCCCACAATTCCGGGAATCCTGGTCTACTGCCTACCCCACCTCCGTTAGTAAGGGTTATTCAGACTTATTTCTGATGAAGGGCTTATGCCCGAAACGTCGAACCTCCTGCTCCTTGGATGCTGCCTGACCTGCTGCGCTTTTCCAGCAACACATTTTCAGCTTATTCCGACTTACCCAAAGTCTTGGTAATGTATCAGTGGTATGTTTGAGTTTTTCAGAGAGTGGGTGATTCCATTGAGAATGGCGGGGAGAGGTCTCAGTCTGCCCAGTTCTCGCTGTAGGCGATGGCAACGACAGGGTGCAGTAAGAATAGACATGAAAGGGGGGGAGAAAACATTAGTCAGGCAGCAACACGAGTTGCAAGTTACGTCATTTTAAAAAGACATTTATTAATCATCATGTTTAGGAATATCAAAGGAGTTCGGTTGCAGCCAACTCCACTTACCTCCCCCCTTCTTATCCTCCTCCCAACCCCCGTCCCTCGGAAATATTTCTCCAACCCTAAATCTTTCGAGCCCAGCTTTTGTTCGCCTACCCTGGTTCTCTCCCTGATAGAGAAACAGAAGCTGCTGGAAAAGCTCACAGCTGTTCTGAGGAAGGGTCACCAGACCCAGAAACGTTAACTCTGATTCCTCTCCACGGATGCTGCCAGACTTGCTGAGCTTCTCCAGCAACGTCTGTTCTCGTTTCTGAGGTACAGCTTGCACAGTTCCTTCAGGTTTTAATCTTCTTGATCGGTTCAGAGACAAAACTTTGCAAGATTCCTACTGGGATAAAGAGCTGAAAAATGTGTTGCTGGAAAAGCGCAGCAGGTCAGGCAGCATCCAAGGGACAGGAGATTCGACGTTTCGGGCATAAGCCCTTCTTCAGGAAGGCTTATACCCGAAACATCGAATCTCCTGTCCCGTGGATGCTGCCTGACCTGCTGCGCTTTTCCAGCAACACATTTTTCAGCTCTGATCTCCAGCATCTGCAGACCTCACTTTCTCCTACTAGGATAACACAACTGTAAAGGACTTTGGTACACCACATGATGTCTAAAAGGTGCTGGGTACAAAATAAATCCACATTGCACTTCAATGTCATTACCCCAAAGTCCATTAAAGGGAAAGTTCTCTATACAATGCCAACCACCAAACAGAAAGGAAGTGGCCATCCCCATTTGAATGTTTTTTCTAACAACACCAACTCAGTGGCTGTGAATCAGAAAACTCTCCCAGTGAGGGCTGACCAGGCTAAAGCTAGTCAAACCCATTTCTTGTTGGACTAGGAAGAGATGTCCAAGAGTCATTCTAACAGCCTTTCTCAACATGAGAGTGTTGGTTCAGGGAGTAAACCAGGGACAAAGGCAACAACTCAGGCAGAGTGGAGATGATAGAACGCCTACAGTCTGGAAACAGGCCCTTCGGCCCAACAAGTCCATACCGACCCTCCACAGAGTAACCCACCCAGACCCATTCCTCTACACTTACCCCTGACTAATACACCTAACCTACACATCTCTGGACAATTTAGCGTGGCCAATTCACTCTAACCTGCACATTTTTGGACTGTGGGAGGAAACCGGAGCACCCACACACATACACGAGGAAAATGTGCAAACTCCACACAGTCGCCTGAGGCTGGAATCGAACTCTGGTCCCGAACGCTGTGAGGCAGCAGTGCTAACCACTGAGCCACCGTGCCACCTGAAAATAACAGCAAGCTCACAACCATTACCTGCTCCAAGCGAGACATGGTGTCACAGAGAAGTAAGTGCAAGATGGACAGACCCAAACCCAGGTCAATACAGCCTTCAAACTCCGAGCTGTTGATGCTGGGCTCTGGACTGGAAATGTTTGTCAGGAAAACTTTCATGTTGTCCCAGTTTGATTCCAGGAAATTGTCCATGAAGGTCATGTAGCCCTCTTTGTCTTCAAACCTGCAGGGTGAGCAAAGACCAAAGTGGGTATCTCTGGGGAAAGCCTCAACTGGTGCAGAAACAAGACAGATACCGTGTCTCTGGGGAGGGACTGCGCACAGGTAAGGAGCAAGTCAGGCTTCGATAATTGTGGAACGTACTGTGAGATCACACCATCCCAGACTCTGATATTACCAACCCAGCCAATATCATAAATAGCGCAGCTCCCACTAGATACTTGCCAAAGGTGCATCACTCCGATAGCTTGGGATTTCAAATAAACCTGTTGGACTATAACCTGGTGCATGTGATTCCTGACTTCACCTTTTTAATGAGACCTTAAATTAAGGTGCCACCTCCCCTCTGCACTAAAAAAATCACATGGCACTATTCCAGGGGAGCACTCTCTGGTGATCTGGTCAGTGTTTGTCCCTCAATGACATTACAAAGTCAGATCATTGCTGTTTGTCGGAACTGTCTGTGCGCAAATTGGTTCCTGTGCTCCCAACGACTTGACTCTAAGAACAACTCTTTGACAGCAATACCCCAAGGCCGTGACAGGCGCTACACAAATCTTCTTCCCCCACAGATTTGTGTCCGAGCTCAGACTGACGGTGTACGTACGTGGTAAAGTTGGCCAGGTTCTGGATGACTTTGGCGATGAGCGTGAGAGTCCGCGCGGTGCTGTCGTTGGGGTACTCCTGGGTCAGACTGAATAGGCTGGGCGACATGATGGCGGGGCAGAGGAAACGCAGGAACAATGAGGCACAGATCATCCGCATCCCGAGCTCCGACTTCCTCCGACTGAGACACTGCTGCTGCCAAGTTGCGAAGATCTCCCTCAGCTCGTCAGGAAAGATGCTGTGAAAAGGGAAAGGAGGAAGAAAGGTAGGAGACACCTCCACTCGTACAAACTCGGGGCGAATCCTGACACACCTGGGATGTGCAAACTGGTGATTTGATTTTATTTATCGTCACATGTACCGAGGTACAGTGAAAAGTTTTATTTTGCAGGCACATACCCTACGATGTGCGTCAGGGTGATGGAACAGCGTGAGGAATACTATGTTACGGCTGCAGAGAAGGGGAACAAGGAGCAGGATCGATATTCAATTTCAAATTTGGAAAGTCCGTTCAGAAGCAGGGACGATGCAATTCTTAAATGTGTTGGTGCACGTACTCAAACTTTTATATCTTCCTAGTCAGGTGACGAAACGTCTGGAAATGAACCTTCCAGCTCAGTGAGCAAACCTGCATCCGAAACCTCAACCTCAGCTACAAATCTTCTCACATTCCGATTCTATACCGTCTGCCCGAAGGAGATGATGACCAGGGTGGGAGGGGTCCGGGATGATGTTGGCTGCCCTCCCGAGGCAGTGGGGAGTGTAGGTGGAGTCAGTGGATGGGAGGCTTGTGTGATGGACTGGGCTGTGCCCACCAGTCCCTGTAGTGTCTCAATCCTGGGCAGAGCAGTTGCCAAATCACACCGTGATAATCCGGATAGGACGCTTCTGTGATGCACCTATAATAATTGGCAGGAGTGTTTATGGCCATGCTGAATAACCTTAGCCTCCTGATGAAGTAGAGCGTTCACGTCACCCATTCTGGCACATCCCAGGAAAAAAACCTTTGGGATTTTGTTTTTTTTTTAATCTTGGGGTGTGAACATTGATTGCTTCATGCTTAATGGAAGCAAGACAAATGAGAGTTGTTATATTAGGGCATCAAATTCACAAGACACGGGATTGGCCCATTTCAGAGAGGATCAATCTCTCAGAAATAAGGGTTTGTCATCTCTGGAATCATCCATCCCAGAGGGCTGGATGGATATAAATGAGTTCAGCTGTTTCTTGGACATTAAAGCAGTCTAGGAGTCAAGCTTGGCTTGGTCAGAGGGTCAGACCTGGTCCAATATGTTGGGGAACATAAGCTGGAGGGACCTTCCGTCCTCCTGCTATCCTCTGATCCCTCCTCACATTCCTTTACAGGATGTCAGCATTGCTGGTCAGGCCAACATGTATCCCACGTTAAATCATCCTTGTCAGGTTGGCATTGAGGTGGAGGGAGACCTACCGCACGGTTAGAGAGGGACTTTGTCCCAGTGACTCTGAAGGAACGGCGCTATATTGCCAAGTCAGGATGGCGAGTGGCTCGGAGGGGAACTCACAGACGGCGCCCTGGCATCTGTTGCCCTTGTCCACCTCAGGGATGGAGCTCACAGGTTTGGAAGGTGTTGGCAGAAAGTGGGTACTGCTACTGTGCTGCTACTGTGTATAGGTATTGAAGGGAGTGAACGTCGAAAAATGGTGGATGTGGTGCCAATCAAAAGGGGGTTGCTTTGTCCCAGATGGTATTGAGCTTCTTGAGTGTTGCTGGAGCTGCCCCCATCCAGGCCAATGGGGAGTATTCCATCACCCTCCTGACTTGTAGATGGCGGACAGGCTTTGGGGAGTTGGGAGGTGTGTTACTCACTGAAGGATTCCCCTGACCCGCCCTCGTAGCCACTGCGTTCAGATGGCTGGTCCAGGTGAGTTTTTTTTTAATGTACTCACCAATGCGAATCTGTGATTTGCCGAAACGCCTCTTCACAGACGGCCTTCATATTGGCTTGGTTCTCTGACACGTCATTGGCTGGACATTTGTTGGGATCGACTTCATAATTTTCCTCTGGATTGTAAAGCCTGGTCACAAAGTCTCCTGCGGATGACACCGAGGGAGATTAAAGCCCGCCTTAACACAGCGCCAGAATCCTCCAGCCTGGACGGAGCTGGGGGACCTCCAGGAGACTAACTACTCTCAGAACCCCTCTCCCCTGCTTCGGAACGCCACTCCCCCTGTTATTCAAGTTCTGAAAAACGAGGGTCGCGACCTCACCTGGGAGAGCAGAACCATCAGGGGGAGTTGTAAGAGATAGGGGTGGCACTAATGCCAAGGTCCAGGCAGTGCCAGGGTGCCTGCTTGTTCCACTCTTCCCCCCCCCTCACCCCGGACCTGTCTTTGCAGCGAGCTGTTAGGAAGGAATGGCCTTTATCGCAAGATGGCTCAAGCATAATCGAGTCTTGCTGCAGCTGTACGGGGCCTTGGCGAGGCCATACCTGGAGTACTGCGTTCTGTTTTGGTCACCATGCCAGGGATAAGGTACACGTATCACAGAGGGCATGTTGTGAAGACCCACCCGCCTGAATCCTGGGAACTATGAGGAGAAACTGGGTCCATATTCTCGGGAGTTTCAAAGAACGAGAGGGGATCTGAAGATAGGACCGATGCAGGGCTAGGGTGGGGGAGGGCAATGAGGCGGGCTGGTGGTGGCAGTGGTCCAGAACTAGGGGTCATTCAAGGCCTCAATGGGCTAATACAGAATGAGATAAGGAGATGTGCTTCAGTCAGAGTTTGGGTGATCCTGTGGGATTCCCAACAAATGAGACCATGGAGGCAAAATTAAGAAGGATGAGGTAGATCTCGAGAGGCTAATGGGGTCAAGGGTAGAGGGGAGACACTGGGAGTGCAGTGAGACAGGGGGATCAGCCATGGTTCTATTGAATGGCAAGGGCAGACTCAATGGGCTGAATGGCCCATTCTCGCTCCGATGTTTTGTGTGTGTGTGTGTGTGTGTGTGTGTGTGTGTGGGCCATAATGACTTCACAACATCTCAAAGCCTAGTCCTGACGATGTCCCCAGTCAGCATCTCTCGGCCAGGCTGAGGCCTGAACCCAACCTGCTGAGGATTGAAGAATGCCCCTGGGTCTCCACAGCAGTCACTTCAAGATAGTCAAGATGCCTATAGACTAACAGGCCCATGCTTGGGAGCAGCTCCGACAAAGTAAAGGATCTGGTGAGTCCATGATAGAATAATATTTTTTACAAAACACTTTAAAAACCCAAAGTTTTCATATTTACACAATATTGTATAGACAACGCAACAGAGTTGTGAATGTCTGGTGGGGGAAGCAGAGACATTGGAGACATTTAAGCGACTGCTGGACAGGCACGTGGATAGCAGTGAGTTGAGGGGTGCGTAGGTTAGATTATTTTCATTTAGATTAGGAATAATCCTGGGCACAACATTGTGGGCCGAAGGGCCTTTTCTGTGCTGTACTTTTCGATGTTCTAGGTTCCAACGCAAGAACTGTGATAGAGATATGCTAAATGTTACCACATTGATTTAATGTGTGGCTTTGTGAGGCCCAGGGTTATTGTTAATTTTCAAGCATAAAAACGGGCTGCTTTGGGGTAATAATTCAGCAAGACTGAAGAATCACAGATATGAAGTGGGGAGGGACTGTATAAATGGAGAGAAAATTCAGCCAAGATAGGAAGAGAGATGTTCCATGTGGCAGGAACAGGTGGAAGCAATGGGCGTCCCTGGGCATTCCTGCTTGTGGATTTTGGGAAGAAGATAGCAGGTTGTAATGGGCTGAGGGGACTTTGAACTTGGAGACTGGGGCTGTTTTCCCTGGAGCGTCGGAGGCTGAGGGGTGACCTTATAGAGGTTTACAAAATTATGAGGGGCGTGGAGAGGATAAATAGACAAGGTCTCTTCCCCTGGGGTAGGGGAGTCCAGAACTAGAGGGGCATAGGTTTAGGGTGAGAGGGGAAAGATATAAAAGGGACCTGAAGGGGAACTTTTTCACACAGAGGGTGGTACGTGTATGGAATGACCTCCCAGAGGAAGTGGTGGAGGCTGGTACAATTACAACATTTAAAAAGCATGAATAGGAAGGGTTTGGAGGGATATGGGCCAAGTGCTGGCAAATGGGGAGAGATTCATTTAAGATATCTGGTCAGCATGGATGAGATGGACCGAAGGGCCTGTTTCTGTGCTGTACATCTCTCTGAATCTATGTGTTGTTCCAGTGAACATGGGCAAACCTCTCGTTATGATGTGAGGAGCCACTAGATGGCAGGAGTCTCATGCCCAAACTTGCTCTAATGGGTCCATCTATTCGTGACCAATCAGAGACTCCGAGTCAGGTGGATTGGCATGAAACCAGGTAGCCCTGCTCACACCAAGAGTGATGCCAATCTACTGGATGGTTTGGGGTTGGTGGTTAGTTGATGAAGCCTCCAGGATTTGGTGACTCCAATCCCAGCCTCCATGAGGTGAAGGTCATCTCCCTCTCCATCGCCCACCCACCCGCCCACCCAGCTCTCCCCGCTCCATCCCACACCACGACCCCATCGATCTTACCCAGGGTTTCGATCAGGTACTTCTGTCCAACCAGCTTCATGTATTCATCGATGGCTTTGGTAGCCAAGGTGTTCTCCCGGAAGAGCACGGAATGTTTCTCCTCGCAGCGGTCAACCTCCACCATCCCCAACTCAATCAGGAAATCCTACATGGCAGGGACAGAAGAGTTACGGCCATGAGCCCATCAGATAGGAGTCCAATTCCATTTAAATAAGACTAAGGGACCAGGGTCCTAGGGTGAGGAGATGCTGGAACAGTGTCGATGTTCCGTAGACCCTAATTCCATTCTCCTCCCCATCCGGCTTGCGCATCTTTTCAGGAAGAATACAAAATGCGCACTTGCTTTCCCTGGGCATTTCCTGGTCACATGTCCTCAATGTCCTGCTCAGACATGACCCCATGTCCAGCTCAGTCTCCCAGTCCCACCAGAGCAGGGTGCACGTTCTGCCCATCGCCTCTGTGTTGGCACACTGAATGAGCAACACCTGTTGGATTGATTCAGAGCTGTGCCCACACGTTACTCAGTATGTTGGGCACAGCAACAAAATGGACAATAATTTGCATATCGCCCTTTGACCGGGAAAGGCTTGGGCATACAATTGGTGCTCAGTTTAACACCGACATTCAGTATCTCTGAGCTAATTGCTTTCTGTCCAATTCCCCAAACCGTGAGTGTAAATCTCAAACACAAACCCACAATCAGGGCTCTGATTTAGACAGGATTTGAATCCTAAGTTCCAACCAGCTCCCAGAATGAGGAGAAAGCAAATCACTGCAGATGCTGGAATCTGTTCTGAGAGTAACAAATGCTCAGAGATCTCAGCGGGTCCGGCTGCATTCCAGGAGAGAGAGAGAGAGCGAGCGAGCTAACGTTTCGAGTCAAGATGCAGAGTCACCTAGCCCCAGAATGAGGTCAGTGGGAGGGAGGAACCTGGTGATACAGCAAATCAGGAAGCTCTCACTCCATCACTCGGCCCAGGGATCAAACTGAGCTCAGATTCTTTCTGCAGGGGCATGAAACCGGTTTGGCTAGAATCTAGGCAACTCTGTGAAAATAAAATTGAACAATTTTCCTCACCAATCAAGCCTCATTTGTAGAGTGCAGACTGTGTGGGAAATGGGTCTCATACGATTGTAGAACAGTACGGCACTAAAGAAGGCCATTTGGTCTATTGTTTATAAACTAGCCCTCCAAATGAAGCAAATCAGGGCAAGACTTACACACTTAATGGTAAGGTCCTAGGGAGTGTTGCTGAACAAAGAGACCTTGGAGTGTAGGTTCATAGCTCCTTGAAAGTGGAGTCACAGGTAGGTAGGATAGTGAAGAAGGCGTTTGGTATGCTTTCCTTTATTGGTCAGAGTATTGAGTACAGGAGTTGGGAGGTCATGTTGCGGCTGTACAGGACATTGGTTAGGCCACTGTTGGAATATTGCGTGCAATTCTGGTCTCCTTCCTATCGGAAAGATGTTGTGAAACTTGAAAAGATTCAGAAAAGATTTACAAGGATGTTGCCAGGTTTGGAGAATCTGAGCTACAGGGAGAGGCTGAACAGGCTGGGGCTGTTTTCCCTGGAGCGTCGGAGGCTGAGGGGTGACCTAATAGAGGTTTACAAAATTATGAGGGGCATGGATATGGTAACTAGACAAGGTCTTTTCCCTGGGGTGGGGGAGTCCAGAACTAGAGGGAATAGGTTTAAGGTGAGAGGGGAAAGATATAAAAGGGACCTAAGGGGCAATGTTTTTATTTAGAGGGTGGTACGTGTATGGAATGAGCTGCCAGAGGAAGTGATGGAGGCTGGTACAGTTACAACATTTAAGAGGCATTTGGATGGGTATATGAATAGGAAGGGTTTGGAGGGATATGGGCCGGGTGCTGGCAGGTGGGACTAGATTGGGTTGGGATATCTGGTCAGCATGGACGGGTTGGACCGAAGGGTCTGTTTCCGTGCTGTACATCTCTATGAGTCTGTGACGTCCCCCTCTGTGTCAGCAACTCAAATAAAACCCCACCCTCCCTTTGCGATTCTGAACGTAGCCTCCCTGAGTAAACTGGGCCATTCCGAGGACGTGCTTAACACAGAGGGAGAGAGAAATGGTCAACGAGTCCTTCCTCAGCACCCTGACCAGAGGATTAATAACCATCATACCCTTCGGCAAGATTAGGAAGTGATAGACCCAGAGGGTCTCAATGCTGCTCTCAAGAGATAGAGAGGTGGGGGGGAGGCTGGTGGGAGAGAGAGAGAGGGTGAGAGAGAGATAGAGAGAAAGAAAGAGGGGCGGGGTGAGAGAGAGATATAGAAAGAAAGAGAGAGGGAGGGGGTGAGAGGGAGGGGGTGAGAGAGAGAGAAAGAAAGAGAGAGAGGGAGAGAGAGAAAGAGAAAGAAAGAGAGAGAGAGAGGGTGTGTGAGAGAGATAGAGAGAGAGAGAGAGTGTGAGAGTGAGAGAGGGCTGGCAATGGGTTAAGCACATCTCAGGCAAGGAGTGCAGTGCCCTCAGTGAGCCCATGGATTGAGCCCGTGCTGTTGGCATCAGTCTACTGTAAGAACCAAACCATGGAGCTGCCTGAGCGAACAAGCGGCCCGTGGAGGGGGGGGAGCAGGTCTTCCGATGGTGCAGTTACATCGAGATATTCCAGCTAGCCTTCCAGTCCACTCTGCCCAAGGCCCGGCAGGATCCTAGGCAGAGTTGTGGAAGGTTACCAAATTGTTGTGGGCAGCTCAGTGGTGAGCACTGCTACCTCCCAGCGCCAGGGACCTGGATTTGATGCCACCCTCGGGCGACTGTCTGTGTGGGGGGCTGGCACATTCTCCCCATGCCCACGTGGGTGTGCTCTAGTTCCCTCCCGCAGTCACAAAGACACGTGAGTTAGGGTGGATTGGCACATAGTGTGCCCAGGGATGGGTAAACGCGGGGATAGGGGAGGGTGAGATGCTGTTTGGAGGGTTAGTGTGGAAACAATGGGCCGAATGGCATCCGTTGGGACCCTACGACTCGTACCTTGGCTTTCCCGACGCTCTGTAGGACGTGAACCAGGGCAGAGGCCACCTCCTCCTTGTCCTTCACCTTGAGAGCCGGCTCAAGCACGGAGCACAGGGTGGTGTAGTTACAGATAAGGTACTCGGCAAACTCCTTGTAGTGTATCATCGGCAACACCTTGATGTTCTGGTACCGCAGGTTAATCCGAATGGTGGGCACATTGAGCTTGCCCTTGTTCAGGGGGGGCGCGTTGATGTTGTACCATTTCTCCATGTGTTGGCGCCCGGTCACCTCGCTCAGGGGGATGGTGACGGAGCCAAGGGCACTCATCTCCTTCCTCCTCTTGTCATCATCCCGGAAGAGGTGCAAGGTGACCTCCTTGGTGGGGGGCAGGCTGCCGAACTCAAAGTGCTCGCCCCAGAAGAGCGCCTCCTGGCTGAGCTTGCTGGTGGTGCGGGCGTACAGCGAGCCGTCGAGATGGAGCTCACAGAAGTACCTCTTCTTGGGGGTCAGGTCCTTGGCTTCATTCACCCAGAGGCTCAACATGTTCTCCACCCTCTCGCAGTTATCCTGCAACAGCAAGGCAACAGGTTACAATCCAGAGAGAGAGAGAGACTGCATTTAGGTAGCACCCTTCCCAACCACGGGGCATCCAGCAGCACCTCACAGCCAATGGTCATCATCTGGTGACAGTCTATTCATGGAATCACATAGATGGTTCAGGCCTTTCGGCCTGCCCAGACCATGCTGGACCTGCTGTCTCACAGGAAGCCTCCTCACCCCATCTCACTGCACCAACAAATCCATCAATCTATTTTCCCTGGGGCTTAGCCACATCCTTATTTACACAGGGATAGCTCATGTGTGGAATGAACTTCCAGAGGAAGTGATGGATGTGGGGACAATTACAACGTTTAAAAGACATTTGGATAAGGACATGAGTAGGAAAGGGTTTGGATAGATATGGGCCAGGAGCAGGCAGGTGGGACTAGTTTAGTTGGGATTGTCGATTAGAGTGGTGCTGGAAAAGCACAGCAGGTCAGGAAGCATCCGAGGAGCAGGAAAATCGGGCATAAGCCTTACATCAGGAATCAGGGTTTTTGCCTGAAACATCTATTCTCCTGCTCCTCGGATGCTGCCTGACCTGCTGTGCTTTTCCAGCACCACTCTAATCTTGACTCTAATCTCCAGCATCTGCAGTCCTCATTTTCGCCACGTTTGGGATTATGTTCAGCATGACACTAGTTGGACCGAAAGGTCTGCTTCTGTGCTGTATGACCCTATGGCTGACCCTACAACCTCAAACTGTGGGAGCACAATCCACATTCTCATGGCTGTCTGAGTTAAAACCTTTCTCCTGAATTCTCCGTTGGGCTCTTTCTATTGACCGACTGTAATTTCTGACTCCCCTGTAGTGTCTCATTGCAGCAATGCACTTAATAAATATCTAATGAACTTGGATATTGGTTCATCACATTTTATATTTCCCAATGGTTCAGGGAATCAGACAGCAATTAAATAAAGGGGATTCTGCTCAGACCATGCACAATGATTGATAGATGACAGAGTGGTTACAAGAGCAGGTCAGAGGCTGAGAATCCTGCAGCGAGTAACTCCCCTCCTGACTCCCCAAAGCCCGTCCACCATCTACAAGGCACTAGTCAGGAGGGTGATGGAATACTCCCCACTTGTCTGGATGGGGGCAGCTCCAGCATCACCCAAGAAGCTCGACACCATCCAGGACAAAGCAGCCCACTTGATTGGCACCACATCCTCAAACATCCCTTCCCTCCCCCACCGATGCTCAGTAGCAGCAGCAGTGTGTCCCATCTACAAGATACACTGCAGAAACTCTCCAATACTCCTTAGTCAGCACCTTCCAAACCCATGACCATTTTCATTGAGAAGGACAAGGGCACCAGATACCTGCCGCTAAAGCCCCTCACCATCCTGACTTAAAAACATACCACGGTTCCTTCAGTGTCACTGGGTCAATGGTCTGGACCTCCCACCCTAAGGGCATTGTGGGTCATGTTAAAAAGAATCATCCATGGGATGAGGACATCACTGGCTGGGCCAGTATTTATCACCCATCCCTAATTGCCCAGAGCGCAGTTAAGAATCAACCACATTAGCTGTGGCCTGGAGTGACGTGTAGGCCAGACCGAGTAAGGATGGCTGTTTCCTTCCCTCAAGGACGTGGTGAACCAGATGGGGTTTTTCCCCAGCAGTTGGTCATCATTAGATTCTTAGTTTCAGATTTTTTTATTGACTTTAGATTCCACCATCTGCAGAGGGGGGCGGGGGGGATTGAAGCCCAGCTCCACAGAACATGACCTGGCCCTCTGGATGAACAGCCCAGCGATAATACCACTCGGACATCGACTGCAGCGGTTCAAGAAGGCAGCTCACCACCTCCTTCTCCAGGGGCAACTAGGGACAGGTAATAAATGCTGGGCCCAGCCAGGGATGCTCACATCCCATGAAAAAAAAAGCAAACTCTGGACAAATGGAAGGCTCAAGATTGGTGACCATTCGACCAAGGAGCAGGATGCTGCTGCGCTTTTCCAGCAACTCTCTCAGCCAGAATCCGGTTTCCAGCATCTGCAGTCATTGCTTTTACCTAAACCATTCAAACCAATCGAAACCATTCTTTCGGTCAGAGCGGCGTGTGGTGTTGGTGTGCTCTGCTGCAGAGTGTGGTTAAGGCTGAGGAGACAAACTCTGGTTTGGTTGGGGGGATTTGGTGGGGAGGGGGGAGTGTGTTGGGAATGTGGAATTTGGAACACAAACAGGTCAGCCATGTTCCTACTGGATGGTGGAGCATTCTCAAAGGGGTGAATGGCCTCCAGGTACTCTCACGGTGGCACAGTGGTTAGCACTGCTGCCTCACAGCGCCAGAGACCCGGGTTCAATTCCCGACTCAGGCGACTGTCTGTGTGGAGTCTGCACGTTCTCCCCGTCTCTGCGTGGGTTTCCTCCCACAGTCACAAAGATGTGCGGGTCAGGTGAATTGGCCATGCTAAATTGCCCGTAGTGTTAGGTAAGGTGTAAATGTAGGGGAATGGGTGGGTTTCGCTTCGGCGGGTCGGTGTGGACTTGTTGGGCCGAAGGGCCTGTTTCCACACTGTAAGTAATCTAATCTAATCTAACCCACATGCACATATATTTGTATTTCTTCCAGCCACTGCCCTGGGGAAGTCGCTCTGAGCTGAGTTGTGCTGGAGCAGCACAGACAGGGTTTCAGTCCCGGTGTTTGTAACTGAGCCCATTGTCCTCCCACCTGCCCAGAGCAGGCTGCTGTTCTCCTACCTTGTTGGGCTGGACTGTTCGAAGAAGATTCTCTATCCATTTGTCTCTCTCAGCAGCGGATGTGCAGCCAAAACAGCGACTCCCTCTGGAGTTAATCACCTGAAACACCGAGAGTTCGAGTGTCAGACTGGTCAATGGCACA